>NW_024343733.1:3578205-3583985 GCF_902729225.1 Pteropus medius | reverse complement strand
CCCCACGCGGAACCCGCGGCTCCGACCGGTGCCGGCGTCCCACTCGCGTTGGACCCGAGGCCGGACCCGCCGCTACGCAGCCGACGCCAGCCCAGGGCCTGCGAGGGACGCGCGCCCCAGGGTCGTAGTCGCGGGCACCATGGGCGCTGCCCACTCCGCTTCCGAGGAGGTGCGGGAGCTCGTGGGCAAGACCGGCTGTGAGTATTCCGCGGGGACACGGCGCGGGGACACGGGCGCGGGGTCCCCCAGCCCCCCGCCGCCCTGCCGCTGCGCAGTGTGACCTTGGGCTAGTAGCTGGCCCTCTCTGCGCCTCAGTCTCCCCTTCCTTCAAATGGGCCCCCGCCGGCCACCTGGCAGGCTCAGGCGCGGAGCCCCCGCGGCGTTGCTGAGTAAGTGCCGCGGAGCCTGGGCGCTCTCGGAGTTGCCGGGGGACCCCACGGCTTGGGGACCGCGGACCCCGCGGGGAGGGCAGGCGCCGGGACGGGGAGAGCGAGCGCCCTGCGTACGCCCGGCCGGAGCGCGCCCCGCACCTGAAAGTCGTTTGGATTCACGCTGCGCAGGGGGCGGGAAGTTTTGAAGTCCGCGCGAGCTGGGCTTGGGCTTCGTTCTCCCATCTGTGGAGTGGGTGCAGGTGGGACCCCGCTCCCAGAGTAGCTNAGGACTCCATCTGGAAAAGATGAGAAGGGCGAGCGTAGGATGGGATGGCGATGGCCGGCATTCTTCCTGAGCACCGGGCTCTGTGCTAGGCACTTTGCACACACGCCGGTGCAGTCTTCATCATAATCCTCCAGGGAAGGTGGCAGTATGGTCATTTTTCAGATAAAGAAACTGAGGCTCAGAGAAGATCAGCTTGCCTGCTGATCCCCGAGTCTATTGCCCTGCCACTCCTGTGCTTTCACGGTGTTTTGTTGCCTCTCAGATCTCTAGGAACCCAGAACGGGTAGGAAGAGCCCGCTCATGCCTTTTTTGTCACCTGCAGGCCTTTGCACAAACTGTTCCGTCTGCCTGGAGCGCTCTCTTCATTTTACTGTGCAGGATTCGGAGTTTAGGCACGGGACTTCCTCTGTGACCACCACCCTGGTTAAGGTAGCAGACACTTTCTCTTAGCTCTGTCTCTTTATGCAGCTTATGCGCTTCATCATCAGGGCACAACAGAGCTGTCGTGGTTGCCTTCTAGAAAGCCACTGTCCACAGCTTTGTGGGCTAAATTCTCGTCTTTGGGACCCCACAGCATACATCATGCCCTGTTAGGATTGTCCGCTTTGTCACCTGTCAGCTTGGAGCTTCCGGAGATGATGATGAATGTGTCTTCTCACCTTTGTGCACGGTGTGTGGTCCTCAGTGAGAACACAAGAGGTTCACATTGAAGGAGTGATGACCCTGGGGACTTTTTAACCCACGGGATGCGGCCCAGGGGCACGTATGTGTCCAGTGGGAAACGTAGGGTCCCTTCCTTTCCGGCAGGCGTTTCTGGTTCCCTCCCCGTGCCACGCACCTTGTTGGCTTCAGCGCTGAGCCAGGTCCACCAAAAATAGGCCTGAGTTCCAGCTCACCCACGCAGGGCATCACCGGGTCCACAACCCCCCTCCGCATCCCTCCTACTTACCTGATTATCTCATTGATTTAAAACATAAGTATTCCCAAACATCTCCTCTGAGCCAAAAAAGCTGACTACCTCAGTCGTTAAAATTCACATTAAAAACCCCAGCGAAGGCATCCTGGTTGTGTGAGTGATGAGCCGGCCCTTCTGACGCTCCCTGCCCAGCAGAAACAGCGAGTCCAGCCCAGCGTGGGTCCTGAGGTGTGAAATGGGCCCTGGACAGGAAGAAAGGCTCATTAGGAGCCACTGACTCGAGTCTGTTCTCCTTCACCACCTCGAGCTGGCCCTACTTCCTGTCCGCCCCCATCCCACCCCCCCGCCCCCCAATCTGTGCCTGCTCCTGGACTTGGAAAGGAAATGAGAGGAGGATTCTGGGAAAGGTGGAGGGTCTATTTTTTCCTTCAGGCTCCAAAACATCTCCACAGGCATGTCTATCTAGATGCCAAGAAGCTGCCAGAAGGAAGAAGGAAAAACAGTCTCCCAGATCTAGAGTTCAGACCTCGTAAAACATTACAGCTAGTGTTTACAGAGTGCTTGTCATCCGTCAACTGGCCTGAGCCACCATGCAGCTTATCCTCCATCACTCATGGAATCTCCCGGGGACTCTAGATTTCTCATTTTATAGATGAGGAAATCGAGGCTCAAGAGATGATGTGACTTGCCCAAGGCCACAGGCTACTGAGAAGTAGAGTCAGGATTCAATTCCTGGTCTAATCCCCAGACCTCATCACATTGGAGGAGACCCAGAGATGAGGGTGGCCTGGCTGGCTGGTGGGGGTACACTATTCTGGCCGATTCTCGCTGCTAGACAGCACTCCTGAGTTATAAAAAGTCTTCACTCGGCCCCGACCCTAGCCTCACCGGATGCCTAGGGGACCAGATGCCTCCCCTGCCCTCCAGATGCTCAGAACCTCGAGGGGTCAGGACAGGCTGACCGGTGCCACGATGTTCTTCCTGTTGTCACTGATGCACGTCAAGCGAAACGGCCAAAAACCTACCTGGCTCCCTGTCCACTTCGTCTGGGGTGAATAGTGGCTTTTAACTTGAGATCCTCAGCGGGTCTCTATCCCCCATGAACTGGGGTGCAGGGTTGACTGTGGCTCTGGGGGATGTGGACCCCAAGCACTCATCGGGTTCTCAAAACAATGACAATGTATTCCACTGCATGTAAATCATACCTCAATAAGAAAAAAAATTTTTTTTTTTTTAAATAAGAAACCATGGCAGGGAGGAACAGGCATGTGTGTGAGGCCTGGGGAGGACCAGTCCCCACAGGCTGAGCTCTTGGGGCTGGTCCCTGGGGTTGGGGGAGATAGTCTGACATCCTGGGAACAGTGGTCAAGACACAGGAGGGAGGTCTGCATGGCTGCAGCCTTCCAGAACCCTCTTCACCTTGGTGAGGCGGGGGTCTCCAGACCGCCCTGTCCACCTCCCTGGGTGCTCACACTGTGGAAATGTGCAGGCTGCTTTGGGGAGCCTTCAAGAGGGCTGGGGAGCCAGTGAATTTAATTCCTGAGCACCCCAAAGCACCCCTGCTCCACCTCATTCTGTTCAGCTGGGCCCCGCAATCTCACCTTTAGCAGTAGCTGTGGGGCAGGGCCTGGGGGGCCTGTGTCCCTCAGGTCAGCCCTGCACCGCCATGCTGAGACGCCCAGTCCAGGCCAGCACCCGCTCTGAACCACCAGTTCCACTCCTTGGAAAATGTGGTGGTTGACCAGATGGTCTGTGGTCCCTTCGGTCAGCTCCTCATAGCGGTCGCCTTCCCATCCTCCTAACAGCCCGAGGAGGGCTGTCGTCCGTTTACAGACGTGGAGACTGAGGCTCAGACACGTGACGGCTCAAAGTCGCTTAGATGCCGAGTGTGGAACCCAAATTCAAAATCAGGCCTGTTAGTGGCTGCCTCTTTGTTAGCTTGCCTCACTTTCAAGTGCCAGGAGAAGCTGCCTCTCCATCGGGACGTGAACCCTGTGTGGTTCGGAATGAGATGGCGAGAGGCTGCGAAGCTGCCCTGTGGCCTTGTCCACGGTGTTCTGCATACTTGTTCATTAAATTGGCAAAGGGGAAATAGGACCTTGAGGTAGAAAGGATTGCTTCTCGGTGATAAAGAATGTTCTAGAATTGCGGGCTACCTCTGGGGAGCCAAGCTCAGTGGTGGGCAGTGAGGGGAGCGGGGAGCCCTAGGAAGAAGAGGCAGGAATGTGCCACCACCTCCGTTTCCTGGGGTCTTACCGGATGGCTCACGTCTGTTTCAGAAAGAATTTGTGTTTTCTCAGTGTGGAAGCGATGGGTAATCCACTCCAAAACCTCTTTGCTCCACGGATTAGTAGTAATTAGATCCTTTCTGAGTCTGTCTTTCTCGCTTTTCCCACCCCTATGCTGGCAGGATATTTTTTTGTGAGTTAATAGTCCCCAGAATGCAGCACAAATTTAATCAACTCTCAGATACACCATACGGCCCGATCATACAGATAGAATATCTTGGGTGTTGATAAGCTGCTTTTACTTTTAGTATCTATTATCTCAAGCTGAAGGAATGAGGCATTTTCAACCCAGAAGCGCCCACTGCTCTGGGAAGATAAGGCAGGGCCTCCTTCTGCCCATGCTGGTGGCACTGGGCAAGGTGACAGGGAAGAGCCGGGTGCCCTGCTCCTGCTAGCCATCCTGTCTCCTGCTCCAACTGTATTATTAATTCATAAAGCCAGAAGGCTGACTGGGCGATTTCCGCTGGTGAAGGCAACCACCTTAAGCACTAGGACAAAAAGGCCCTTTTGCTGTCCCAGTGGTGTGACCTTTGCGAACAGGCAGGCTGTCAGAAGCGAGTCTTCCTTTGTGGGCACTGCTCTCCGGGAGATGAGAAAGAGCAGTCAGGTCTCAAGGCTCAAATACTTCCTGGAGGGTGGGCAGGTGGCATCAGCACTGTTGACATGGCTGACAGCAATGGAGAGAAGGTGGCTTCAGTGAATGACTTTCCCTGTGCACTGGGTCGAAAAGGGGTTCCCTTCCTTCTGAGCACCCATGCCAAGGTCCCAGTGATCAAAGAACTCTAAGTGAGCACCCCACACCTGAAAGGCCTCACCTGCCTGGTATTTCTAAGGTTTTTTTTTTTTGCTTTTTGTTTTTTTTGTCCTCACCTGTCCCTAAGACCTCAGCCAGAGTCCCACATGAGCACACAGTGGCCTCTCACCACCTAGGCCTTTATCAGCACATAGATGTGGATTTGAATCACGCCACTGCCTTTCACTGTCTAGGCAAATAACTTTTTCTCCAAGTCTGTACAGTGGGGATCTGTCACAGGGCTGTTGTCAGAATTAAATGAGGATTCAAGTAAAGCTCTTGACACATCAGAAGTGTTCAATAGTCGTTGGCAGATACTAATCATATTGATTACAAACCTTTCAGAAGCTGGCTACATTTCTTCTTTTCAAGGGCGTTCTTTTAAGTAATTTGTTCCATTTTTGATGTCTGCCGTCTTTGACATGCCTGAAATATATCATAATCTTGCCCTTCTGGTGATCGGGGACCTTAACATGCTTTAATTTGTATTACTCTGTGGAAATTTTTCTCCATTTTTAAAACCTCCATATTGGTTTTATTATTGTTTTGTGCAGATCCTGTTAATTATTGCAATCATTCTTCCTTATAGATTTAGTTTTCTTATATAGCATACTTTTCCATAGATTTTTCCATGAGTCTCTGTGCTTTGTCAGCTTTGTCTAAAAATGTCTGTATTTTGCTAGCACACACCATCATTTGGCTGGGTATAAATGTGCAGTTGCTGCATTATTTTCTCTCAGCCCTTTGTTTATGGTCTCTTTTTGCTGTTGAGCAGTCAGCTCTTTTGTCTAATATATTTTTTTAGAAATCTGACTTTTTCAAATCTCTCTAAAATGTTTGTTGTTTTCTACTACACTATGTCTGGGTGTGGATTTATTTTACTTATCCCGCCTAGGAAGGGTTTATGCAGTTTTATACAGTTTTATACAGTTTTATACAGTTTTATCGTATCTTCCATCATGAAAATACCATCCCTCTCCTTTCTCTTCTTCCTCAATACTTATTAGAAATATGCAGGACCCTGTTATTCTGTCCTGAATGCCTCTACCTTTCTTGGCTATTTTCCTTTTAGTGCTCCGTGCTATATTCTGGGTCATCCCCTTAAATCTGTCTTCCAGGTCACTAA
>NW_024343733.1:3576750-3578052 GCF_902729225.1 Pteropus medius | reverse complement strand
GTACTGCTCTTTCATTATTTGCAATCATCTAAAGCTTACTATACTCCAGAATCTCTTCCATTTCACCTACTTGGGGTGCCATTTCTTTGTTAATGGTGTCTACTGATTCTCCCGTATGGTGGTTCATCTGCTTTGGTTTTTGATTATAAACTCATCTTTAGCTGGGCTGTCTCCCCCTGGTTTTCACATCCTTCTAGAACTGTCTTCGGCTCCAGATTTATGCTAAGGCCAAACCAAGGGGAGATGGACTCACCAAAAGGACCTCCCGTGTCAGGGTCTCGCGTGCCCTGGGTCATAATAGCGCCTTACACGGCGCTTTGCATTAGTTGTGCTAGGTACTTCAGGGTTCTCACTGGTCTGGAAAAACTTCACATTAATTCTCAATTTATGGCTTTCCTGTAGCACAAAAGTTTGAATTTTTCACCTGCGTGTGGCATAGGCTCGGAGTTTCGAGTCATCGTGCGTGGGCCTCCCCGACTCCTCCGTACCCTGCCACCTCCTCAGCAGAGTCACCTTCCTTGTTGACACCCTGGGCCAGTGGGAGCCAGGTTTCTGGCTCATCTCGCGTGGAGAAGCAGCCTTTTGTGCTCCAGCTTTTAACAGGACTCTCACTTCCAGCTCATGCAATCCCAAGGCTACTTCCGTAGGTGGGCTGGAAGCGCCCCCCTCCCCCTCCCCCCTTAGCTGTTAGAGCTTCTACCATTGCCACACCCCTGGACCACCTCGGCAGCAACTGGCACCCTCGCCCTGCTGGGTCTGGGTGCCCTCCTTGGTTCTGGCACCTAGAGGTTTCCCTTTCTTTCAAGCCTAGTGGAGTATATTTTTTTTCTTATTTTATCCAGTGTTTCATGTTTGTAGTGGGATGGAGGGTCTGTGTGTAGCAGGAACTAGGGTTCCTCATCTAAATGTCTTTCCACCAGACGCCCTCATACTGTCAGTAAAGCCCATCTCCACTTGGTTTGGCTTCAGACTAAATCTGGAGCTGCAGATAGTTGCGGAAGGATGTGAAAACCAGCTTCTTAGATGCTCAGAGACGCCCACTCTCCAAAATCTCTGCTGATTCTCTGTTGCCTTTTTCCCTTCCTCGGCTTTTAGTCTTTTTATTAAAATGGAGATATCTTTGTCTCTTTAATTACATAAGTGATATATATTCATTTTTTTCCAGTCACTTCTCCACTTTGGCATACAGCATAGCAAAATGGTCATGAGAATAGATTCAGGAGTCACAGACCCAGGTTCTGATCCCCGTTCTGTGCTCTCGCTGTGCGACCTTCAGCAAATGACTTAACCTCTCTGAGACTC
>NW_024343733.1:3575909-3576498 GCF_902729225.1 Pteropus medius | reverse complement strand
AGCTTCCCAAGTTGTCTTATCGCTCATGAGAGGAGATATCTTCTAAGTCAAGTCACTTCACTCTGTCCCAGCTTTCCCACCAGCCCTGAGAATTGGAGGGTTCGCGCTGTGCGGAAAACGCCCACGGACATCCTAAGGAGATGCTCAGTACCGACCCCATGTCCTGGGGCAGGTCCTCCCCTACCAGGAATTCCTCTTACAAAGTGGGTTGAAGTTTGCATGAAAAGGGTGTGAAGGTCCTAGGTACAAGCTGGCAGTTAATCACCTTGCTGCTGCTTCTGCTGCTGCTGCTGCTGCTGCTGCTTAGGAGAATAGAATTGGGTTCGATAACTTCTTCCTGAAGGCCAAGTGCAACCCAGTGCTTCTTTGGTTAGTTTTCAAACCTCAGCAGCAAGGCGTGGTCCATAACGTGTACAGAATGGGCGTATGGCTTCCTTGGGAGAAGGTGGAGGAGAGAAGCCGGACATCTAGCGTGGTGGAGCATCTTGTGTGTGCCAGGCGTGCGAGGGCGGATCCCTTCCCAGGCGTGGAGGCCTGTCCCTCTGCTCCCTGCTGAGGCCCACGATTAGTCATTGCTTTGGCTGTAGCC
>NW_024343733.1:3556859-3575898 GCF_902729225.1 Pteropus medius | reverse complement strand
GCCAGGCGTGCGAGGGCGGATCCCTTCCCAGGCGTGGAGGCCTGTCCCTCTGCTCCCTGCTGAGGCCCACGATTAGTCATTGCTTTGGCTGTAGCCCCAGGCAGCACACAACAAGTTGCATCTTCCTTCCTGAGCCTGGAGCCAGCTGAAGAGCCTTATTATTTCAGGGGCGTAACGATCACTGCATTGGCAACTCCAGCGTCTCATGCTCCTCCTTCCAGGTCCAGTGCCAAGTGTGTACGTGGTTTTTTTTCAACTGGGGCAAAATTCACATAACGTAAAATTTACCGTCTTAACCATTTGAAAGCATGACAAGTCAGTGGCATTAAGTGCATTTGCAATGTGCAAATTTCACCAGTACTTCCAGACCATCCTCATCACCCCAAAAAGAAACTGCACGCCCATTAGCAGCCACTCTAATGCCCAAGCCCCCAGCCCCCAGCCAGCACTAATCCTCTTTCTGTCTCTGTGGGTTTGCTTTTTCTGGACGTTTCATATGCACAGAAGCATACCGTAGTGGCCTTTTGTGCCTGGCTTCTTTCATGTAGCATCATTTTTTCAAGGTTCATCCGCATCGTAGCGTATCAGTACTTCATTTCTTTTCGTGGTAGCATCATATTCCATTGGATGGATGGACCACCTTTCGTTCATCCACTCGCCAGCTGATGGACATTTGGGTGTTCCCACCTTTCGGTGATTATGCAGTGTGTATGTGATTTTGATTGCTTTTCATCAGGTGAACAGTTTTGTGAGGGCGGTGCTATTATTATCTCCGTATTAACGAGGAGGAGGCAGCAGCCCAGAAAGACAGTTTAGTAGGAAGTGAAGCTGAAGCTGGGGATTGAACCAGCGGCTCTTGGCAGCTATGTCATTAGCTCACCTTTCTGCCTGGCCTGGCTCACCTCTGCATTCCGAGGCTTTGGCCGATGCCTGGGTGGAGTCATGGCCAGTCTGTCGAGACATGACAAGCAGGAGGGCTTTGGGGGCCCTGGGAGCCACTGAGACCTTCCCAGTGATGCCACTTGGTGTCCCAGGGCTGCATCCAAGCTGGCACCACTAGGGGAGATGGGGAGGCAGAGTAGCTCCTGGGGGACCCTGAGGAGAGCAGGACCATGCTCTCAGCCATCCTGGCTCCTTCCAGCTGTGTCTTGAGTACCCCCACTCCTAGACTGCCACACCTGCCAGCCTCTCCCTGGGTTCCCAGCCCCATCATGTGCACCCACCCTCCAGTCTATCACCAGGCTCCTGAGCTCTCATTGCTCCCTGCCTTCATCCTCCATAAACTCAGGGTGAAATCTAAATGCCTAAGCCCCATCTGTGCAACTGCCCTCACCCACAGCCCTGCTCCCCTCTTCCTCAATGGCCTTTCACCCCTGCTGAAGAACTTGGGGCTCCTCGAGCCCTCCCCGCTCTGCCTCTTCGAGCTCTGCCCTCTGCCCTCAGTCTCCGGGATCCCATCGAGCATAAGCTCCCAGTCCTTCCTGTGGCCTGGGAGCCCCGCTCCAACCTGGGTGCTTCTCGGCAAGCTGACGCTGCGTTTATTACCCTGGATCCCAGAGAGGCGATGTGTGTCTTTACATCTGCACCCCCAGCACCTAGCAGGTGCCTAGCAAACCAGAAGCACTCAGTAGATGTCTCTCAATGAATGGCGGGGGTATCTGTCAGAGAGTTGAGCAGACACAGGTGGGCTGTAGGGGATTCTGGAAGGAGCAACTGATATTTTACGTGAATTCTTGGACTGTACAGTAAATCTGTGTTTATTGAGGAACGGTTTTCCACAGCGTCTGTACCATTTTACATTCCCACCAGCAATGTATGAGGGTTCTAGTTTCTCCATAGCCTTATTTAACACTTATTTTCTGTTTTATTTTTTATTATAGTCATCGAAGTTAAAACATGTTTAAATTAGTTTACACTAGTAATCGCTGTTAACTATAGGAAAGTTAAAATGCAGAGAACCAAAAATAATGGGCAAGGAGAGAAATATGCCATAGTTCTGTCATCTAGAAACAATTGCCTGTTTTGTTGTAAACCCTTTCCTATATTTTCCTGTGCATACACATGTATATCAGTACAGACTTTCATATAAGTGAGATCTTGTAGCCTGTTGATTTTCACATAATGATATATCATGAACATTTTTCTGTGTCCCGCAGTATTCAAAAAATATATATATATATTTTAAGGCTGTGTAGTGTTCTGTCTTCATCATGTGCCAGGATGTTTTTGACCCATTTTCTGTGGCTCGGGATTCCCCCAAGTTTTTACCGTTCTGCACAGGCAGCAAAGATTACTCTTACCGGTTTCTCTTTGTCACTTGTCTCAAGTCCTCAGGCTTCGCTCCTAGGAATTAAGTTGCTGGTTCAAAGCACATAGACCGGCACTGTTCACTACAAAGATAATGAGAGGAAGAGTCATTCTAAACTTTCTAGGAGCTACATATGTAATATAATTCTAAATTTTCTAGTAGCTGCATTAAAAAGAAACAAGTGAAGTTAATTTTAATAATATATTTTATTTAACCTATTATATCTAAAATGTTATTTCAACATATAATGTAAAAACTATTGAGACAGTTTCCATTCTTTCTGTATTAAGCCTTTGGAGCTGGTCGTATTTTGGAAGCTGGCACATTGAACTTGCTCTCCCCACCTTTCAAGGCCTTAGTGACCACACGTGGCTGGTGGCTCCCTCTGGGGCAATGCAGGTATAGAACTTTTTCGTTTAAGCTTTTGATCCAAAGTGACAAGTCACCCCCCACATCAAAGTTTGGGCCGATTGACGTTCCACCAGCCTCCTGGAAGGGTGCGCATTTCCATCTCAGATTGAAATCTAAAACCAAAGGTAATGAGGTCGACGGAAACCGCAGTGTCTCAGCCCCTCATCCCCATGGCAACTGTGACCTCGTCAGGGACTGGAGCAAGAGCTGAGTGAGGAGCAGGGAAAATGAACCCTCGAGGGGAACAGCAGGGCCATGCATGGTTCTGGGTGTGTGACTCAGGCCCATGTGTAACAAGTGCCCATGGGCCAGACCCCACGGAGACCCTGGGTCAGCCCAGGGAACCTGAACTGAGGGTGCATGGAGCTCAGCGTGGAATTTGGGTGCTGAACGCGGGGCCAGAGATGGGAGGTTGTCTTCCCGATCCCTCTGCTTTCAGTCAGTCAGGATGAAAGGTGTGTGTGCACACCTGTGGATGTGCATGTACTTTGGATGTAATTAGCTGGAAATTCTTCATTAGAGAAATCTAGTCTATGATGATTTCTAGTTTATATACCTCTTCCTATCTGTGATCTTGGGCACGTCACTGTGTTCCCATCTCTAGATTGGGGATCCGACTGTACTTACCTGATAAGATTGACAAGAGGGGTATGTGACCCAGGGCTTATAGAGGGCAGAGCTGAGCACAGTGCCCAGGATGGAGTAAATACTTAATTAATGTAGACTGTCGCGGTTGTCATGATTATGCATCGTGATTTATGTTTTCAATGGCTTTATTGAAATATGACTCACATGCTATACATTTCACCCATTTAAAGTATATCAGTAGTTTTTAGTATAATCACAGAGTTGTGTAACCATCACCATAATCTAATTTTAGAACATTTTCACACACACCCCCCGCCACCAAAGCAACTTGGTGCCTATTAGCAGTGACTCCCCCAGGCAACCGCTGGTCTACTTTCCACCTCTATGTATTTGGGTCTCCGAGCATTTTATATTAATGGAATCACACAGTGTGTGTGGCCTTTGTGACAGGCCTCTTTCACTTAGCGTGACGTTTTCAAGGCAACTCATCTTTAATGGCAATTGTTTAGGAGCACATGTTTGCCTGTAATTTCTGATCATTATTTCCCATCAGATCAGTGTTTCGTTTGTTGGTTTTTAATCTGTGGGATAGACCTGAGTACTCTTAATCTGCCAATCTAATGTGATCACCCAAAGGGAGACAGTGCAGGGTCAGTAAAACAAACAAACAAACAAACAAACAAACCTAAAACAAAACCACACATATTCTGCCAGACAAATTGAGTTCAAATCCTGGTCTGCCTCTTGCAAGTTTAGTGACCTCGAGCAAGTTACTCATCCCCTCCAAGTGTGCCCTGCTGGAGAATGGGAACAGTCTGTTCGTCACAGGGCCGTGGAAAGGATTAAATAAGAACACATGTGCCCAGGACCTGTGACTGTAGCCAGTGAAAGATTCATCAATAACAAGACTTTTGAGATGGCTTGGCTGTCCCATATGGGACCATATTGTGTGCTTAAAATATTCATTACATGAGTAATATACATTGCGTATTAGAAAAAATTTGGAAAACATAGAGGACTCAAAGCAAAACAAACAAAGTCTTTAATCCCAGTATTGAGAGATAATTGCTATTATTATTTTGGGACAACAAGTCTAGATTTTCTTTCATTACTTAATATACATTTATATATATTTATACATTTCCCAACGCGCTGTTTTTGTAGCAAGCTGTTTTTAAACAACATTATATGTTGAATATGTTTCCACATCAAATATACAACTGTCACTTAATTTTTTGTTTTTCAATTACAGTTGGCATTCAATATTATATTCGTTTCAGGTGTACAGCATAGTTAGTGCTCAGACATTTATGTGCCTTATGAAGTGATCACCCCCAATAAGTCTAGTATCCCCCGGCACTATACATACTGGTTACAATACGATTGACTATATTCCCTATGCTGTACTTTCCATCCCCGTGACTGTTTTGTTTAACCATCAATTCGTGCTTCTTAATTCCTTCGCCTTTTTCACCCAGTCCCACAACTCCCCTCCCATCTGACAACCATCAAAATGGTCTCTGTATTTATGGATTTGTTTCTGTTTTGTTCATTTGTTTTTTGAGATTCCATATATAAGTGAAATCACATGATATTTGACTTTGTGTCTTATTTCACTTAGCGTAATACTGTCTAGGTCCATCCCTGTTGTGGCAGATGGCAAAATTTCATTTTTTTTTTTTGTGGCAAACTAATACTCCCTCAGATCTGCTACCTCTTTATCCAGTCTTCTATTGATGGGCACTTAGGTTGCTTCCATATCTTGGCTATTGTAAATAATGCTGCAGTGAACATAGGGGTGCAGATATCTTTTCAAATTAGTGTTTTGGATTTCCTTGGATAAATACTGAGAAGTGGAATTGCTGGGTCATAAGGTAGTTCTATTTTAATTTTTTGAGGAACCTCCATATCATTTTTCATTGGTGGCTGCACCAATTTGCAATCTCATGAGGGTTTCTTTTTCTCCACATCCTCTCCAGGACTTGGTGTTTGTTTATCTATTGATGATACCAGTTCTGATAGGTGTGAGATGATATCTCATTGTGGTTTTAATTGGCATTTCTCTGATGATTAGTGACGCTGAGCATCTTTTCATATGTCTATTGGCCATCTGTGTGTCCTCTTTAGGGAAATGTCTATTCAATTCAGGTCCTCTGCCCATTTTTTATTGGGTTGTTTGTTTTTCTGTTGTTGAGTAGTATGAGTTCTTTATAAATTTTGGATATTAACCCTTTGTCAGTTGTTTCGTTGGTGAATATATTCCCCCATTCAGTAGGCCGCCTTTTTGTTTTGTTGATGATTTCCTTTGCTGTGCAAAATCTTTTTAGTTTGATGTAGTCCCATTTTATTTTTTCTTTTGTTTCTCTTGCCGAAGGAGTTATGTCAGAAAAAAATAGTACTAAGCAATATCAGAGAGTTTACTACCTCCATTTTCTTCTAGGAGTTTTATAGTTTCAGATCTTACATTGAAGTCTTTAATTCATTTTGAGTTTATTGTATGTGGTGTAAGAAGGTGGTCTAGTTTCATTTTTATGCATGTATCTGTCCAGTTTTCCCAACACCGCTTATTGAATAGTCTTTACCTTATTGTATATTCTTGCCTCTTTTGGATTAATTGACCATATAAGCGTGGGTTTATTTCTGAGCTCTCTATTCTGTTCCATTAATCTATGAGTCTGTTTTCATACCAGTACCACACTGTTTTGATTACTACAACCTTGCAGTATAGTTTGATATCAGATAGCATGATACCTCCAACTTTGTTCTTTTTTTCTCAAGATTGCTCTGGTTATTCAGGGTCTTTTATTGTTCCATTTAAAATTTAAGATTATTTGTTCTAGGTCTGTGAAAAATGCCATTGGTATTTTTATAGGGATTGCATTGAATCTATAGATGCTTTGGGTAGTATGGACATTTTAACAATGTTAGTTGTTCCTATCTATGAATATGGTATACACTTCTGTTTATTTTTATCTTTTTCAATTTCTTTCTTCAATGTCTTATAATTTTTAATTTATCCTTAGATACTTTTTATGCATTTTAAGTGGAGTTGTTTTCTTAATTTCTCTTTATAATAGTTCTTTATTGGTGTTTAGAAATGCAACCGATTTCTGAATATTAATTTTGTATCCTGCTACTTTACTGAATTCATTTATCAGTCCTAGTATTTTGGTAAAATCTTTAGGGTTCTCTGTATATTGTATCATGTCATCTGCAAATACTGACAGTTTTACTTCTTCCTTTCAACTTGAAAGACATTTTTTTTTGTTTTTTGGTCTGATTTCTGTGGCTAGGACTTCCAATACCAAGTCGAATAAAAGTGGCGAAAGTGGACATCCTTGTCTTGTTCCTGATCTTAAAAAAACACTTTTAACTTTTCCCCATTGAATGGAATATTAGCTGTGGGTTTGTCATATATGGTCTTTATTATGTTAGGTATGTTCCCTCTGTTCTTACTTTGCTGAGAGTTTTCATCATAAATAGATGCTGGATGTTGTCAAACGCTTTTTCTGCATCTATTGATATGATATAAAGATTTTTATCCTTCATTTTGTTTATGCGGTACATCACGTTAATTGATTTGCAGGTGTCGAAGCAATCTTGTGTTTTATGAAGAAATCCCATTTGACCGTGGTGTATGATCTTTCTGATATATTGCTGAATTCAGCTTGTTAATATTTTGTTGGAGATTTTTACATCTATGCTCATCAAGAATGTTGGCCTATGATTTTTTTTATAGTGCCTTCGTCTGGTTTTGAAATTGGGTAATGCCGGCCTCATAAAATGAACACAGGAGCTTTCCCTTCCCTTCAGTTTTATAAAGTGGTTTGAGAAGAATAGGTGATGATTTTTCTTTAAATATTTGGTAAAATTTACCTGCGAAGCATCAGGTCCAGGACTTTTGTTTTTGAGGAGTTTTTCGATTTCTGATTCAATTTTGTTACTATTTATCATTCTATTCAGATTTTGTTTCTCCCTGATTCAGCCTTGAAAGATTGTATGTTTCTAGGAACTTACCCATTTCTTCTAGGTTGTCCATTTTGTTGGCATATAATTTTTCGTAGTACTTCCTTATAATCCTTTGTATTTCTCTGGTGTCAGTTGTCACTTCACCTCTTTCATTTCTGATTGTATTTACTTGGGTCCTGTCTCTATTTTTTCCAGATGAGTCTGGATAAAACTTTATCAATTTTGTTTTATCTTTTCAAAGAAACAGCTCTTGGTTTCATCGCTCTTTTCTATTGTTTTAGATTATTTCATTTCTTTCTGCTCTGATCTTTATTATTTCCGTCCTTCTACTCTTTTCAAGCTTCGTTCTTTTTTTCTAGTTCCTTTAAGGGTAAGGTTTAATTGTTTAATTGAGATTTTTCTTGTTTCTGAGGTAGGCACATGTTGCTATAAAATTTCCTCTTAGAACTGCTTTGGCCGTGTCTCATAGATTTAGGTCGTTATGTTTTTATTTTCATTTGTCTGTTGGTATCTTTTGATTTCTTCCTTGATCTCATTGTTTAGTAGCATATTAATTAGCTTTCATATGTCTGTGTGTTTTTCAGTTTTCTTCTTATAATTGATATCTAGTTTCATACCCTTATGATCAGAAAAGATGCTTGATATGATTTCAGTCTTAAATTTATTGAGCTTGTTTTGTGGCCTAACACGTCACAACATGTGGTCTATCCTGGAAAATGTTCCATGTGCATTTGACAAAAATGTATATTCTGCTTTTAGGTGAAATGTCCTAATTTGATTTAAGTTCATCTGCTCTAATGTGTCATTTACAACCACTGTTTCTGTGTTAATTTTCTGTCTGGATAATCTCTTCATCGATGTAAGTTTTTCATTTTCATTTGCATGAAATATCCTTTTCCATCCTTTTACTTTCAGTCTGAATGTGTCTTTTAATCTGAAGTAGGTCTTTTGTAGGCAGCACATATATGGGTCATGTTTTTTAATCCATTCAGTCACGTTATGTCTTTTAATTGGAGCATTTAGTCCGTTTACATTTAAAGTAATTATTGATAGGTACGTAGTTCTAGCCATTAATTGTTTTCTGATTAATTTTGTAGTTCTTGGTTCCTTTCTCATTCTGTTGCTCTCTTCTCTTGTATGTTAATGACTTTATACGGTGTTGCGTTTGGATTCCTTTCTCTTTATTTCTTGTATATCTCTTATAGATTTTTGGTTTGTGGTTACCATATGCTTCATATATCCCAAGCTATGTTTATAGCAGCCTATTTTAAGTTGATAGTCATTTAAGTTTGAGCACATTCTAAAATCACTACAAATTTTACTCTCCCTCTACGTGTTTGTTTTTGTCATTATTTTTAAATTATTTTTTGTGTGTGTTTGTTCGTATCCCTTAATTTATTGTTTTAATTATACATGTTCTTCCTGTTTTTGCCTTTTAACTTTTGTACTAGCTTTACAATGGGTGAACTGCTGCTTTTACTGTTTTCTTTGTCAGTGAGAATTTCCTTATATTTTCTAATTCGCATTTTTTATCTTTTTTACTTAAAGAAATTCCTTTAGCATTTCTTATAATACTGGTTTAGTGATAATGGACTCACTTTTGCTTATCTGGGAAACTCCTTATCTCTCCTTCAGTTCTAAATGATAGTATTGGTGGATACAATAATCTTGGTCGTAGGCCTATACTTTTCATCACTTTGAATATTTTGTGCCATTCTTTTGTGGCCTGTGAAATTTCTGTTGGAAAATTGGCTGATAGTCTTAAGAGAGCTCCCTTGTATGTAACTAACTGCTTTTCTCTTCCTACTTTTAAGATTCTATTTGTCTTTAACCTATGGCGTTTTCATGATGACGTGTCTTCTTGTAGGCTTCTTTGGGCTCATCTCATTTGGAACTCTCTGCACTTCCTGGGCTTGTATGTCTGTTTCCTCTGCCATAGTAGGGAAATTTGCAGTCATTATTTCTTCAAATAGGCTTCCAATTCCTTGTTCTCTCTTCTTCTTCTGGTACATCTATGATACGAATGTTGTTATACTTGATGCTGTCCCCAAGGTCCCTTACACTATTCTCATTTTTCAAAATTCTTTTGTTGTTGTTCTGATTGGACGTTTTATGCTACTTTGCTTTCCAAATCACTGATTTAATCTTCTGTTTCCTCTAATCTGCTGTCGATTCCCTCTAATGTGTTCTTCATTCCAGTTACTCTTCATTTCTGACTGGTTTATTTTAATGATTTCTATCTCTTTGTCGAAGTTCTCACTGAGTTCATCTCTTCTTCTCCTAAGTTCATTGTCCATTCTATGACCAATATTTTGAACTCTGCATCTGGTAGTTTGCTTTTCTCCATTTTGTTTAGTTTTTTTTTGTTGTTGTTGTTTTGTTCCCCCCTCTGGAGTTTTGACCTGTTCTTTCATTTGGGACATGTTTCACTTGGACCTTTGGCTGCCTCCCTGTGTTTGTTTCTATGTATGAGGTAGATGTGCTCCATCTCCCAATCTTGGCAGAGTGGCCTTATGTAGTAGATGTCCTGCGGGTCCCAGTGGTGCATTCTCCTTATTCACCTGAGCTGGGTTTTTCAGGTGTGTCACTTTTGCGGGTCGTGTGTACCATCCTGTTATCGTTGAGTCTTGATTGCTGTTGGCATGTCAGTGGGTGGGATTGACTCAGGCTGACTGCCTGTGAGGGCAGGCCATGACTACAGTGGACAAGCTCTTGTACAGGGGCTGATCCTACAGAGCTGGAGTCACTTTAGCAGGGCTCTGGTGCCAGCCAAGTTTGCCCTTTGGGTGTGTCATCTGTGGAGCCGGTTGTTTAGCAATCTGGTGTGGTCAGAAGCCAGTCACTGGGTGTGTTGGTTCCGGAGCTTCTTAGGAGGGACTCGGGTGCAGGCCAGTATCAGCTGCCGTTTGTGCCCAGCTTGGGGTCACCTGTTGGGTGCTACAAAGTGACCTGCAGTTGGTTGTTGCTTGTGCTTGGGAGAGGCTATGCTGTGAACTGAGGCTGGCCACCACTAGTATCAGGCTTAGGACCCTTTGGTGGGCACCACAGTGTGAGCTAAGGCCAGCTGCCTCTTGCGTGGAGCATTGACCATTTAATTGAAGCTACATTCCAAGCCAACAATGGCTGCAGCTAATCTCAGGCTTGGGGCCAACTGATGGGAGTTACAATGCATGTTGAGAATAGTCACTGCTTGTGTGGGGCTTGGGGCCTCTTAGCAAGAGATATAAGACATGCCGAGGCCATCCATTGCTCGTTTGGGGCTTGTGGACTTGACAGATTTTAGAAAAGTCCACAACATGAGCCAAGGCAGGCTGCTTGGGTGGAAAAGCTGCTGGAAGTGGCTCACATGAGCACTCAAGTTGGATGTGGTGGGGTGTCAGCAATCACCAGGGCAGGGCTGTTGGTATTAGCCAGGTTGATGGAGAGCAGAGATTTGGCACCTGCCAGAGCCTGCCAGCTGGGTGGAAGTAGGTCTTAACAAAGGGACAGTGGTGCCAGTAGTGCTTCCATCCCCAGAGAGAGTTGCCCCAACCCCTGCCCCTCCAGCCCTTGCTCTTAAGCCAGACAACTCAGTTTCTCCTCATACATCCCTGGCACTTTTTGAGCTACTGCCCCAGTGCTGGAACTCAGAGCATGTACGTCTGTCAGTGAGTGAGTCTGTGTGTGGGGTCCCTCAAGTGAAATGCCTGGGATTCCAGTAGCCCTCCATATGTAATTCCCGCTGGTTTTCATAGCCAGAAGTTATAGGGATACCAATTCCTGACCCTGTGCCTTGGGCTGTGGAGCTCAGTGTGGGGCTGGGATCCCTTGTTCTTCAGAGGGGACCTTGATAGCTGAGACATCTCTCCCAATTTTTAACCACATGTGGGTGTGGGGCCAGCCTGTTCCATCTCTGCTTCTCCTACCAGTCTCGATCTGGCTGCTTCTGTATGTTGTTAGTCATAAGATTTCTGTTCAGCTACACTTCAAGTAGTTCTCAAGGGTGATTGTTCTATAATTTAGTCGTAGTTTTGATGTGGCCATGGAAGGAGGTGAGTACAGCATTTATCTACCCTGCTGTCTTGACTGGAAGTGCCACTGTCACGTTTAAAGGCAGCATACTTTTTTTTTAAGTTGGCAAAACATACCATAATGTATTTGATCTGCTTTTGGTATGGGCATTTAGATTGAGCCCAGTTTTTAAGTTATTATAAAGAATGCAAAGGTGAACACATTTATGTTTTCATCTTTTTGTACCTGCTGGATTTATTTTTCAGGATAATTTCCTACTGAGTGGGATTCCTGAACTTTTCAAGTAAACTTTTTGTCGCGGTGTAACATGCATACAGAAAACAGTACACCACTCACAAGTGCACTGTTCCATGAGCTTTTTGAGAACACATCAGTGTAACCTGCACCTGGATCAAGAAATTGAATATTCCCAGTACCCAGAAACCACCTCATGCCCCATTCAAATTACTATCCCCCGTCAAGGACAACTACTACCTTGACTTTTTAAAAAATTAAGACATTATTATTATTAAAAAAAAAATTAGTTATTATTAGAGCAGTGTTAGGGTCACAGTATAATTCAGGGGAAGGCTCAGAGATGTTCCATATACCTCCTGCCCCCACACGTGCACAGTCTCCCCCATTATCAACATCCCCGACCAGAGTTTTGTTACAATCAAAAACCTGCATCGACACATCATTATCACCCACTCTTGGTGTGGGTTTGGACAAACGTAAATGGCATGTATCCATAGTTATGGTATCATGCAAAGTAGTCACTCCCCCTAAAAGTCCTTTGTGCTCAGCCTGCTCATCCCTTGCTTCCCAACACCTGACAACCAATGATCTTGTTACTGTCTCCATAGTTTTGCATTTTCCAAGATGTCATGTAGTTGGAATCGTTAGCATGGGGCCTTTCTATCCTGGCTTTTAACAGTGTAGATGAGTTTTGCCTGCTTTTGACCTTTATGTAAATGGAATCATGAAGTATGTGCTCTTTCATGTCTAGCTTCCTTTTGTTATTATGTTTTTGAAACTCACCCAACTTATTGCACATATTGTTTGTTGTGTTCATTGCTGTATACTATTCCATTGTTTGAATATAGCACACTTTAACACTTTATCCTGCCGTCGCTGGGCATTCGGGTAATTTTCTGCGTAGGGCTATTCAAATCTTGCTACCACAGATATTCTTGTACACATCTTCTGGTGAGCACAAGTCACGTTTCTGTTGGATATGACCCTAGCAGTGGAATTGCCAGGCCATCAAGTATACAAATGTCTTTGCTGACATACACGTGATGTAAATGGCCGTATTTACTCCAGAAAGGCGATAATTGCCCCTGGTGGTTATCTAACCTTCACATGTGTCAGCTTCTACATCTGTAACACAGGAGTACAACACCCCCCACCCCAGATGTTAAGAGGAAGAGGAGCTAGTGCGTGGGGATAGGCATCCAGCACATAGTGAACCCTGAGTACCAGTTCGCAGTCATAACGAATATTTTCTAGCAAACTGCATCCTCTAGGGAGGCATGAGAATTCAGAGCTGCAGTTTTTCGAAGGGATCACAGCTTGAGCCTGAGGCCAAAAAAGTGAATATGCGATAAGGTGACCAGTTGGCCTCAGGAATGAGCTACGTCTGGAACAAGAGGAGAAAGAGTTCTTAAGAGATGGGAAATGCTTGGAGGATGATGGTGGGAGGTAGCAGTCCTCCAGCTCAGCCACCGCTTTGGAAAGTTTTGGCTGCACTGTATCTGGTCCCCAGGACACTGACCTAAAGGCCTTGAACACAAGGATATCCTGAGAAACGAGCTGCCACTTATCAGCTGTGTGATCGTGAGCACTCTCTGAGACGCAGTTTTCAAATTACAAGTGGAGAAAAAAATATTCACTTACAGGGTGGTTTTGAGGGTGAAGTGAAAAGGTGAGTGTACATGTTTGCTCTCGTGTGTTTCATAAAGTAAACACTCATGTGTGGGCGGAACCCACAAGTTCCAAGCTTAGCTATGTAAGAAACATGGCCCATAGACAAAAATGGTTATTTAAAAAAACCCCAAAACTCTCGTACTGAGATTTTCTCAGTTTTAGGTTATTGGGAGAATCTTAATACATTGTCCACAGCAGCGGTTATCAAAATTCTACTTCCACTTTCCTCGTTCCACCGGATTCCTCATACATTTGTCACTACAGGTCTCTCACGTCACCTCCAGCACTGGCCTGAATCACTTTTGCTCCTTTCCTATTCCTCTGTCTCTTAATTTGTGACTACACAAAGCCCTTTGCTCAGCTAGGGGAGGACGTCAGACAGGTGGACGTGGTCTCTTTAGTGGGCTGCGGGAGGAGAAAATGACCTGGTTCACGGTCGTCCTGTCCCGCGAGCTGGCGATATGAGTTATAGTTGTATTATTGCTGAGGGGGTCAGAACGAACGACCCAGAGCTGCATTACCAGGAAGAATGGGAAGCCGTTTGCTTCCTCATCCGGGGCTCAGGTTTGCCATGGTGGGAGATGGCACAAGAACGGATGGATGGAAAGAGGAGGGTGGGGAGGAGGCTCCAGCCTTTCTTTGGATTCAGGCTCCCTGAATCCAGGTTTAGTGGTCAGCGATGTCTTTCTCACTCATGTTTTCTTTCTTTGTCTTACTTTGCAGTCTCTTCAGACCAGATCGAGCAGCTGCACCGGAGGTTTAAGCAGCTGAGTGGAGACCAGCCTACTATCCGGTAAGATCGTTAGCTGGGTTTGGGCGTTGGGCAGGTCCGGGCTCTTGGGGATTTCTCTTTCCGTTTATCTGTCCCTGGGTGCAGGGTAGTTGTGGAGGAGCCCATTTTCGGAGGCAGACCTGTGGTCATTTTATTTCTTCTCGTAATTCTAGACAAGATATTCTCAACTAAGAGGAAAAGAGCCACACCTGCTGCTACTGGGATCAGAAAATTAGAACTAGAGTGAAGCCAAGGGGTGTGGGGATGAAGAGCTAGCCAGCCACCCCTGCCTTCCTCAAATGGAACATGCCTTGGAATTCCAGACACACGTTGAGGACCTGTTAAGTGCCAGGGTCGTGCTCATTGCTGGGTACCCAAAGATGAACAAACTGTGATGCAGCCCGGTTCAGGGGCTCAGATGTTGTCATGAGGCTCCATCTCGTGACTCTGCTTCCTCTGGGTTGTTAGTTCCAATCTCCGTTAAGATGGCAGGTGGCAGCCTCAGATTTCTGTCAAGGAAACTCACCATTCTACATTGCATCTTTTAGAAGCTGCGTAGGTTACTTTTTTATGAGGAGGAATGCCTTGACCTGGGTTCCTTCTTTTAGGAGGTTGGGTTCAGTCTTAGAAGGTGATTGAGTTTTCTTGGAACCAGGTTAGTGAGAGGTCCTAGTTAGCACGTCGATCAAAGTTGGTGAGGGAGCTTTGAGACAAACTATAGCAAGCAGATTTTCCAATATACAGTGAATACCGTTCTACCAGAAACTTTCTAACGGATGTAGTTTCCTAAAATAAACATTCAGAGTCTCAAAGTTACAGTCTTGGAAATTTTAAAAGAAACTTTTCAATAGTCCAGGAAAACTTTCTTAGTGCACAGACTTAAATTTCACTAAGATTCCTGGAAACCGATATGTAAATATCTACTTTCCTCTGTCTTTTCTGAACGAAGGCGTGTTGTTAATCCAGTGCATCCATTTCCAGAGCTTAGGTTCTGGTGGTCTCAAGGTTCTTGTGGTCTCCAGCCTCAGTTTAATTGTATCTAAGACAGACTTAAAGACAGTCAGGACTTGCACCTTTAATTCTGTGCATCTCACTTGCTAAGACCGGTGAAGGAGAGAGCAGAGCCCATCAAAAGGTCACCTGACTTCTTATTGGCTCTGTTGGGGTCACATGACCAAGTCCGAGCCCATCGCCATGGCAGGGGCTAGAAATGCAAATTGGTTTTCCCCCAAAGCTGTGAGGGGTTGGGCTGGGTCATCAGCCAAGGGCAGGGATGGGGTTGGAGTGGTTTCTCAGGGCAAGGTGGGCCCCTTGGGGCATGGGCTGAGGAGTGAGCGAAGGGCGGGAACACCTCAGCAGGGCACCTTGAGGTCTAATGAGCAGTGACAGCTCTGCACGCCGGATATTGGAACATGGAAATGTCAAGGGCGTTATTCCTTCAGAAATTCATGGACACGTGCTCCGTGCCAGGTGCTCAGTTCTTATGCTGTTGGACCCGACCACCATGCGGCTCACAGTTGGGAAGGTGTCAGGGTGGGGCCCACTTTCTCAAGATAACTTTCCAACACACTCAGCCCTGTGACAAGCCGCCTTGGGCTCCTCGCTGTTATGGGTCTGTGGGTCTTGGCAGGTGAGCGCCTTCGGGTTCCAATTCCACGTGCGTTTAATTTTCAGACTTGGGGGAAGCAGAGGAAAAAACTCAGACTTGAGAACAAGTCATATTTGAGCCTTCTGTGCCACTGGCTGTGACTGTGGATTAGTTGCTGTTTCTCTGAGCTTGTCTCATTCGTAAAGTGAGTCTCAGGTGAGCATGATCGTTTGGGACTAGATGTGAGGTGTGTGTGGGACCATCCTGCTTTGAGCTGGGTTTGTTGGCATTTGGCAGACTGGCTGGCATCATTCCACCACTTTGTGGGGTCACGAGGACCCCCCTTTGAAATGCCCAAGTCTGTCACTGGGGTGGGGGTGGAGTTGGGGAGCACAGGCACTGTGGGAAGAGGAGGCCTCCCACTTTGGAGTTCTAGCATCTGAGTCCTGACGGTGTCGTCCAGCAGCCCCTCGGGATCCTTTGCAAGGACTTAGTGACAGTGTCCTCTTCACGGCTTCTGTCCAACTTAGTGTGCACGCAGATAACCTGGGAGTCTGCTAAAATGCGGGTTTGGCTCCAGCGGGTCTGGGGTGGGGCTCGAGATTCTGCGTTTCTGACGAGCACAAATGCCGGAAGTCCCTTGTCCTGAGACCTCGGGGTGTCGAGCTCAGTGCTTGGAGCAGGGCTTGGAGCATCTGCTGCTTTAGCAAATGCTGCTTCGTTTCTGTCCCCCACCAGCCAGCCCGAACGCCACCCCGGCCTCAGCTGTCAGGCACTGCAGCATCCCCTCCCCTGTCCTCAAGCCCGTCGCCTCCTGCCTTTTCACACACCTGTCCTGTCTAAATCCAACACATCTGGTGGGTCTCAGCAAGAACGTCTGTCCTAATCCCTCACCCCTCGCCCCCTTTTTCTCTGTGGCAGTCATAGCGTTTGTTGTTACATCAGGTGCCCTGAACATCTGTTTCTGGGGCCTCCCAGCCGACTTGGCTTAGCACGTGTGTGTGTGTGTGTGTGTGTGTGTGTGTGTGTGTGTGTGTGTGTGTGTGTGTGTGTGTGTGTTGGGAGGGACATCTGCAAACCTTGTTAAAACACAGGTTTTGATTCAGTCTGGAGTGGGGCCTGGGACTCTGCATTCCTAACCAGGGAGAAGGGTTTCGGTCAGGTTGGCCTCGCCCAGCACCGAGAATGGTGCCCAGCGGGCCCTCCAGGCCCAGGCGGGTGGAGGCTGCATCCCATCGGGTGCCGAGCCACCCATTGCAGGCTCCTGCTAGGAGGCTACTGTGAGCTGCGCACTGACAGCCTGCCGGCCTGGAGGAAGGAAGTGGACTGACCACAGCGACTTGTGCAAACAGGCCTGCGGGAAGGGCCTCCTCCTAGGCTCCCGGAACTGCTTTGCCTAATTCTAATCCTCCCTCCGGGGCCTGGAGAAGGGAGATGGGGCAGCTCTTGGGGTGCCCCAGGCTTTCCTGTCCAACTTCTCAGGACAGGAGTGAGCAGCTGTGGACTGCGATCCGGTCCCCAGTGCTGTTCCCCCTCTGCCAAGGGCTTCTGAGTGGCCCCAGGCCAGGCCTTCAGCCTCTCTGATCCCTGGGCTATGCTGGGGTTTCGGAGTAGGGAAAGGATTCGTTTCTTTAACAGTTGCAAACCTGTCGGTGAGAGCTGGCTGGGTTGTGGGGATACACTGCCCTGTGAGAAAGGTGTTGACTGGGGTCCCTGAGCATCCGCCAGGGGTATGGGAAACTGTTCCCTTGTGCCCTCGCTCTCAAGGGCTTATTAGGACCCCACAGGGAAGCTCTTGAATATCTTGAGTGCAGAGGGCCCCTAAGAAGTGACCACTCAAACTTGCAGGCTTGATACATAGACTAGAAAGACTTGAAAGTTGCATTTAAAAGCTTAACGAAGAACTGGGTTTCGAAATTTGTGACAATAGCTTTTTTTTAAAAAAAAACATCTCACCTGGTAAAAACTGCCCAAACCGATTTTAATCTTAACGTACCATTTCCTTCCTGTTTTTGGCCAGGTAAGCTTTCTTTCCAAAAAGCCAGTAAGGACATCCAGGGGTGGCTTTGCCCTGAGGCTCTCAAAGCCAGAACCCCACATCGTGTGGGTTCCTTACAAGGCCCTGATTTCTTAAAAGAGTCACAATGCTGTGTTCTTTTATTAAGGGAGCCCCCCAAAATTATATGTTTCAGGACCCCATCCCATACTTGACCTGAATCTACCCGGACCAAAAAGCACTGGGTTCTGAGGTCTGTGGGCAGAACGCTTGAATAGAAAAAGGTCATCGGGCACGTTGATTGAACACCTAACTCTGCAGAGACTTCCCTCCTGTCCTCAAAAGTTTTTCTTCTGGCAGGGAAGATACCCCATAAACAAACCCATTGAAAGGTACTAATTGTAGACAGTGAAGAATGGCTTCTGGCCCTTTTTCTTTCTTTAGGTGGGTCCCTTGCTTTGGTGACCATTTTAAACAGCAACTTTTTACTTCCTGATAGCGCCCTGGCCGGCTCACCAACACCCAGAAATAGACGCGGTAAAGTACTTCAAACATGATGCTGCAGGCCAGGGGGACGCCTGATTAGATAGAGCCACGTGACAGAAATAGTTTTAGACTCGTCAAGCCGCCCGATGTGGAGCGGTCCCGGGAGGAGGTCTGTAAGGCCAGGAAGGGCACCCTCTAAGGTCCGTTTTGCATCCCTGGGCAATGCCTTATGGAGTTAGAGGGTAGCCCAGAGCCATGTGCCAGGTGGGAGCCGTGCCGAGCACTAACCTGAGCCGGGCCCTGCGCCAAATGCGGGGTCTCTAGGTTCTCGGGAACCCTCTGCGTTCATACTGTTACCCCATTTCACAGGTGAAGGAACTGCGGCTAAAGAGGTTGAGGTCTCGTGGCAGAACTGACTGATGGATGAGCCGGGACCCCAATCCGCTGTGATCACATTGGTTTTCTCCGAATTAGGTCACTTTTTAACCCGGTCACTTGCTTTTAAGCTGTCCAACTAGCTAGAAGTTGACACTTTTTAAGGAAATACAAGAGTGAAAAGGTTAGATCGTCAGGCTGCTACCCTGTGTCTCACGTGTTCCCAGAGTTAACGGCGAAGGCCTCTGCTACCTGATGCACATTCGCGTAAAAAGAAAAACCCACAGTCGCTCGTAAAGCTGCTCAGGAGAACAGCGGGCGTGCACGGTCGCGGCTGTCACACCTGCGGAGGGGTGTGGGGGCAGGTGTGAGGGAGCTGTGGAATCAGCGTGATGAGAAAGGATGCTAAGGCGTCCCCCCAAGCAGGACGATGCGCTTTGTAAATGGTCTTAAGATTTATCAGCGAGAATGCACGTGCCGTTTCTTTACAACGATTCCTTTCCCGGGATTAATCCCGACTCGGTCCTTGCTTTCAAAAGCAGGCACTGAGGGCCTTCCGTGGCAGGTTCCAGCTCAGAAGATGCTGTGGGGCGTGAAAGTGAGGCTCCCTCCACCCCTCGTGGGGGG
>NW_024343733.1:3556015-3556815 GCF_902729225.1 Pteropus medius | reverse complement strand
TAACTAGCACAGAGGCAAGCACGTTATATATTGTGATAAAGGAGGGAAACAGGGCAGAGGGGGGCGTCCCTTGGAACCGCCAGTGGGTGAAGGGCCTTGGGGTAGGCGATCAGTGAAGGCGCCTCTGACTGAGGCGGGCGCTGGGGCTGAGAGCAGAACGGAGAGAAGGAGCCGGGAGGTGAAGAGAAAGGGGGAAGGGAGCTCTAGGCAGAGGGACCAAGCCTTAGCCTGAGTGGTGAGAAGGTGACTGGAGCGTTGGGGGGCAGGTCACAGAGGGTCGTCTGGGCCGGAGCAAGGACTCGCAATAAAATGCTCATTCGTGGCTTGAAACGCCACCTCGGTGTAAATTCCCCAGTTCCTACCTCCGGCAAGACGTCAAGTCTGAGCTACGGGCCCACCCACTTGATGTCCGCAAGGCATCTCACACTTATTGTGTCCCCGAGCAAGCCACTCGTTGTCCTCCCAGATGTCCCATTTAGGCCCCCGTCGTCGGTCACCTGGGTTATGGCAGCAGCCTCCTCCCTGGACCCCCTGTCCCCACCCACAGTGTAGAGCATGGTAAGGTAGGGGGATCCTATTGAAACGTCACTTCTCTGCTCAGAACGTTCCATCTCACCCAGAAGAGTGAAGTCAGAGCCGCCGAGGCCACCGCGTGTCCGCAGATCCCTGCCCAGTGGGCCCGAGGCGCCTCGGCCTCCCGACCGTGTGCCCTTTGCTCCTTCTGCTCCAGCCACGTGGACATTCTAGCTGTTCCTGCCTCAGAGCGCCAGCAGCTACCATTTCATCTTTCTAGAATGCTT
>NW_024343733.1:3544344-3555983 GCF_902729225.1 Pteropus medius | reverse complement strand
GTGTGTGTGTGTGTGTGTGTGTGTGTGGTGGGGAGAGGGGAGCGGGCAGCTAGGGCATGTGGTTGGGAGGACGCCCAGTGCCTCGAGGGAATTCCTAGCACTGTGAAATCAAGAGACCAGCACTTCAGACATTAACTTGCACAGGGGTTCCCTGGGGAGCCTGTTAAAAGGCAGTTTCGGATGCAG
The DNA here is from genome assembly GCF_902729225.1 of Pteropus medius. NCBI lineage: Eukaryota > Metazoa > Chordata > Mammalia > Chiroptera > Pteropodidae > Pteropus > Pteropus medius. The sequence continues at coordinate 3,555,797 of NW_024343733.1, read as the reverse complement.
AAGGTCTGGGACTGGCCAAGACACTGCGTTTCTCACAAGCTCCCAGGTGATGCTGATGCTGCTGGTCCAGGGACCACACTCTGAGTAGCTTGGCATCGCCCTGGGAAGACGCATGCTAAATGAGATGAGATGCGGTTCCTCCTTCATGAGCCCCCATGGGGCCCCAGCGCCCGCCCTGTTTAATATCCTACAGCCCCATATGGGAAACGTCCAAAGCTAACCAGTGAGTGCAGGGAGGGGGTCGGCCGGCAGAGGAAAATCCCGTGGCCATCCTCCGTGCTGCCTGGAGCCCTGGACCAGCGGCTGGAGAGGAGGCTGAACTTCCAGGCTGAGGATCTGTGGCCTCACTGCATCCTCAACTCTGGGGTTAGGACGCCCTGGTGGTGGCTGGGGGCAGCCCCAAGCCCAAAACCCTCAAAGAGAGAACTTTGCAGTTGAGCTGAGGCTCAAAGCTGCCGGAAACCATCCCACAACACGAGGCTTGAGGAAGAACCCAGCCCGCCCTCGGCGGTTTTTTTTTTCAGTCTCGTCCTTCCCATGGGGGCTGGACGCTTCTTTCTGGGTCCTGGATGGAGCCTCTGAAGGCTGGGTGGGAGCAGGCGCCCATGGGGACCTGTTATTCTCTCGTTACAGTAACAATGTACAGCCGGCAGGAAGAAGCAGGTGTGAGGCAGTGTATGCGCTGGTCGGAGCGGGATTCGCAGCTCCTCTCCTCGCTATGTGACTGTAACTTAGTCGCTGCACCTGCCTGGGCCTCATTTTCTTTCCTATAAAATGCAGATTGTGGGCACGTGTGGGCGATTACATGTGGCAGTGCTCACAAGGCACTTAGCCCAGAGAGAGCCCTCAGGACGTGAGGGGGAAGCTGATAGCACAGGGCTCCCGCTTACTGGAGGAGGCGCAGAGGCTGTGTGCCCCTGGAGCCCTCGTGAGTGAACCAACCCCACTGGCCATTGAGGCAGCGTTGCTGGGCTGGTGGCCGGCATGCCTCAGCCCTAGCTGAGAGCAGTGACCTATCCCCACGTGAAGCAGGGCCTGTTCTCATGGCTCAGACACCTTCAACTGAGCCGGTCCAACCAGCCCAGTGGGCTCCTGGGGGCAGGTGAGGAGGAGAGAAAATAAGACCGGAACCAGCATTTGTGGGGTGGTGAACTGCAGGTAGCCTTTCCCAGGCTCTGGGCACAAGGCGTGTGCCCAGTGCGTTGAAAAGGGAGATTGGCTAATAATTGGGAGTGTCCCCGAGCACCGGACAGCCAGCCCTGACTCACGAGCGGCTGCTCCCGCTGGTTTCCGTGTGCTGCCTAAGTCAGGTGGTGTCATTCTTAGGAGTGGGGAGTTTCTTCACCCCTCTGCCTCGGTTTCCCCATCTTTAAGGTGGAGATATGTCCTACTTTATAGGATAATAATGCAATGCTCTTAAAACTACCTGGCACCTTGGGTGTGCATGGAAGGTTACTGCCGTTATTACTTCTTTCAAATTAAGAGCTCACTGTGTCAGGGAGTATGCTAAGTATCTTACGTGTGTTTCTCTCATGCAGTCCTATCATTAACCAGGGGAATACCCGGGTATTCCCACCCTCCCCATTTTACAGGCAAGAACTCGGGGCCCTGAGGCGTGGCTGTGGCTCACCAGGACCCCCTGCCCGGTGGGGGGCAGAGCTTGACCAGCCCCCGGGGGGTGCTTGGCTTCACATCCCCTTGATATGGGCAGTGCTAGTTTTGCGTCCAATTCCCAGATGAGGAAGCTGAGGCTGGGAGTGACAGTAGAAGCCACGACTCCCTGGCCAATGACAGCCAGCGAGGGCTTGGGGTCTCGTGTGCTAACCAACCACAGAGCAGCCACTTGCTTCCTTTCTGTTCCCCGACGGTCCCTCTCAGGCTCCACACGGCCCCTTTGACCTGACCGCACCGCGTCCAGGGGACCTAGACATCCTGTCTGTTTCCTCCTGCGGTCACCTCTGCCTGATGAGTAAGGGGAGGACGGCCAAGCTCGCGCCGTGGGGAGTACACCGTGCGTAGAGAAAAGTGACAGGAGACAGTGAGACGAACTTTCGTAGACCGAACACACCGTGACCCCCACACCCAGGACCTGCTCTGCCCCCAGGGTCCCCCTCACGCTCCCTCCCGGTCACCAGCCCCGAAGACTCAAGCGTCACCCTGACATCGAGCCGCGTCTAAGTGTCGGCACGTTTTGTCCTTCATGTAAATGGAGACTTACTGCAGGCGCTCTCCGTTTTGTTTTGTTGTTTGGTGTTTTTTGTTTTTTTAAATTAGGAAAATATTTTAACAGCTTTATCGAGGTATCATTCATACATTCCACAGTTCACCCATTTAAACTGTAGACTCAGTCTTAGAACATTTCCATCACCCCCAAAAGATATGCCGTGTTTCTTAGCCATCGCCCCCGACCCCGCAGCCCCTGACAGCTGCCAATCTGCTTTCTGACTCTGAAGTTCCCTACGGTGAACACTGCATGGAAACCAAGTCATGTCACGTGTGACCATCTGCCTGGCTTCATTCGCTTCGCGTGGTGTTTTTGAGGTTCACGTACGGTGAAGCGTGTGTCAGGACTGCATCTGTTTCTACGGCTGAGTGATGTTCTCGCTCTGGCCCGCTTTTCCGAGTGTGCCTCCTTTTCAGAACTGGGCTCTCGTGAATCTAAAATGTCAGTGTCTACCGACACCGGCTCTGAGTTTGGCTGGATGCCAACAGCAAGCCAAGTCAGGAGCCCTGGGCAAGAGACAGACAGGAAGCAGCAGAGTGGGCAGAGAACACGGAGGCTGTTCCAGGCCTGGGGCTGGGTCCTCTCTGTAAGGTGGAGGCAGGACAGGAGCCAGCCATGTGTGTGTGTTTCCGTTTGTTTATTTTTTTTCTTTAGATTCCACATATACATGAGATTATATGGTATTCGTCTTCTAGTTTTGAGTTCTGAATCCAGAGAATATCCTGTTCCCCACTTCCCACCCCTGGACATTGTTTGAAGTAGCAGATGTCCTTCTACCTCGCCCCCCGGGTGTGCCTCCCGGTTCCCTGGGATCACTTTACCGGCCTGTGCCCTGGGTGTCTTCCAAGGCCTCTGCCCCTTGAAATCTATGGAGCGGACAAAAAAGGTGAGCAGGAAGCAGATCCTGAGAACAAAGGATGGCCTTATGTGGAAAGGTCAGGGAGGGAAGGGACTTACCTGCCCCTGTTCCAGCAAATCCACAGCCTTGAGAACCCAGTGACACCTGTGCCCAGCGACAGGGCAGCTGTGTTTGATTCACGCTCTCCCAAGTCAGCATCTTTATTTTTTTAACAGCTTTACTGAAATACCATTCACGTGCCCTTCAGCTCACCCATTTAAACGGCTTTTAGTATTTCAGTGGCTTTTAGTATTTTCTGAGTTGCGCATTTAGCCCCACAGTCAATTTTTTAGACATTTTCATCATCCCCAAAAGAACCTCGTACCCTTAGCCATCACTCCCAACCCCCCAGCCCCTGGCGACCACTAATCTACTTTCTGTCTCTATGGGGTTTCCTATTCTGGACATTTCATATAAATGGAATCATACACTATGTGGCTTTTTCTGTCTGGCTTCGTTCGCTTAGCATAACGTTTTCAGGTTTTATCTGTGTTGCACGATGTATCCACATTTCATTCCTTTTTATGGCTGAGTAATATTCCATTATATGGCTAGACTACATTTTATCCAGTTGTCAGTGGACAGACATTTGGGTTGGTTCCACGTGATGGCATTTGTGAACAATGCCGTCACGTTCATGCATATGTTTTTATGTGGACGTGTGTTTTCGTTTCTCCTGGGTACACTCCTGGGAGCGGGATCGCTGGGTCACACGGTAACTCCACATGTCACCCACCGAGGACCTGACAGACTGTTTTCCGAATCTCCAAGCCGGTCGTCTACTGCTTAATGGCTGAAGTAGGGTGTCTCTGCCTGGGGTCTGCGATGGGCCTCAAGTGGCCTTTGACCTTGGAATGGGGTGCATTTTTCTGGAGGTGAATGTCCAGGACGTTTATCGGATTCCCCAAAACATCTTCGAGTCTCCAGATCCTCCCGGCACCTCCAGTCGGAAAGTTAGTGGAGGAGGCAGATGGGTGTGGCGTGTTCCAGTTTCGTCTGTGGACTGTTCTCACGGGGTCTGCTCGGGATAAAAAATACAGCCCAGTGAACGTGTTGTCTGACATCTGCTTCCTTTTCTCCCTCGTCTCCCGGTGCTTCTCTTTCCTGGAACCCAGCAAGGAGAACTTCAACAACGTCCCTGACCTGGAGCTCAACCCAATCCGATCCAAAATCGTCCGTGCCTTCTTTGACAACAGGTGGGTCCTTTTCCTGGAACACCGGACGGCAGGTGACTTTGTCCTTGGGGAAGCATTTTGCCCTTGAAATTTCTCACAGAACCTTGTGTGCACAGAACAGCCCCTCAGTTGATGCGAAGAAGAGGAGGGGGCTGTATTGGGTAGGAACTGTGAGCATAGGTTTGGGTCGTACACATCTGGATTTGTAGCTAAGTGACTTTGGGCAGCTCGCTCAGTCCTGCTAGGTCTCTGTATTAGTTAGCTGTGGCTGCGTAACAAATTACCCCCAAACTTAGCAGTTTAAAACAATGAGTATTATCTCAATGTTTCTGTGGATCAGGATCTGGGTGCAAACTAGCTGGGTTCTCGAGCTCAAGTCAGCTGGAGCTGCAGTCATCTGAAGGCTGCACCAGGGAAGGCTGCCTCCGAGCTCACTCACGTGGCTGTTGGCAGATGGCATCTCAGGGACCTCTCCATAGGGCCACTCACCCATAGCAGCTGCTGACTTCCCCAGGGTGAGAGAGTCGTCCAAATAAGAGGGGGGGAGATAGATGGAAGCCACTGTCTCTTTGCAGCCTCATCTCACAAGGGGTAGCCCATCTCTTCTGCTGTATTCTTCTCATTAGAAGTGCGTCATTAGGTCACTCCACACTTAGAAAGGGGTCTGAGCCAGGGGCCTGAATACAGGAGGCAGCGATCATCGGGGGCTGTCTGGGAGGCTGCCTCAGTTTCCTTTTCTATAAAACAGGTAATAATCGCCTCCGCCTCGCGGCATTGCCGAGAAGGGATGCTGCGATGATGCGTGCTAAAGCACTAGGTTAGCTACCGTTGCGCTCATCACCCTGGCGTACAGACAGAGAAACTGAGGCACAGAGAGGTGGCACACCTTGGCCGGCGTCCCAGAGCTGAGGCTCAGACCAGAGCTCAAATGTGTGGTTGGAGTCGAAAGACTCACACGACCAGATGGAGACTCGCTGAGTCTGAGGCTGTCGGGCGGCGGGCCTGACTCCATCGCCGCAGAGATCGCTGGCACACACGGGCCATGGGGAGGAGGGGGGAGGAAGGGAACCGACTGTGGGGCCATAGGCGGGTGAGGTCTTCCCCGACCCGTTTCAAGCGATGTAACCCTGAACTGCTCAACTCTGGCTGTGCCAAGGATTTGGGGCCAGAGCAAGACTCCGAGTCCCCCTGAGCCTCATCTGTTCATGGGGTGGGGGACATGGTCCTCAGGCTGCCCCGGAAAATACAGAGGCCCTCCTCCAGGTCCTGTAGGGGTAAGAACTGAGGAGAGAGTGACCAAGAGTTAGCAAGGCAAAGCAGTGAGAGAAGGTGTTCCAGAACAGAGCAGCACGTGCAAAGGCCCAGTGGCACAGGGAATGTAGCTAGTATGAGTGGCAGAGAGGAGACCTGGCTGGAGCATGGTGGGAGGTGTGGGGGAGGGCAGGGCTACACCATGCAAGCCCTAGACCTGCAGGGGACTTCAGCCCAGCAGCAGTGGCGGAGGGGGCACTGGTGAGCTTTAAGGTGGGGTATGGCGCGTGAACCAGGTTTGCATTTTGCAGAGGTCACCTGGCTGCCACTGTATTGTAGGAGACAGAGGCGGGAGGGAGGAGGGGTGTGTACCGCAGTTTCCCAGGTTGGAGGCAGGGCTGCTGGGTGGAGGTGGAGAGCAGTGAGCGGCTTTGAGACACCTAAGGAGGCTGGATCTGGAGGTGGAGGTGAGAGAGCCAGTACCCCAGGAATCGTCACAGCAAACTGTCACGTTTGCCAAAGGCGGACGCGACGAAGTCACACAGCGGCGAAGGTTAGAGTAGCATTCGGCGGTCCCTACCCTCACCTCCTTCTCAATCCTGGTTCTGCCTGAGGAAGCCTCTTTGGTGGGCAGTGAGCCAGAGCAGGAGGGGAGGGAGCGGGGTGCCAGGGCGGGAGGTGGGCCCTGACGTGGAGCCGACACAGGCTGTTGGGGACGAGAGTCGGAGGCATCACAGGAAGATGGTTAGGAGCGACGAGAGCCTAGAGGGTGCCTGACGTGAGACGGGTGTGTGTGCGTGCACATGTGTACATGCCTGAGCGCGTGTGTGTGCACATGTGTATCCAGAAGCCCCCCTTGCAGACCTGGTCAGCTGTGACCAGGCCTCAGAGTCCCAGCCTTGTGTGGGGTAAAGCTGGTGGGGAGGCGTCTCCCCCAGTCCTGGGTAAACCGAGGCGAGGGGAGGACGATGGCCCTAGCACCCTCGAACCCCGCCTCTCCTCTGGGCCGAGGCCTTGGCCGGCCTGCACTTGGGCCCTTGCTGCCTCTGCGGGGTGGTGGGTGGGTGGGGGGCGGTAGGTGTGGTTTGACTGGAGAAGGGCAGGAGGCAACTTCAGGGGCGGACGAGGAACGTTCTGTACCTTCATCGGAGGTGGGTTTACATCTGTTCCAACTTACAATGTGTGCCTTTTATTATATGTAATTCCTAGGAAAAAAAACACAAAACAACAACAAACCGACCTGGTGTTACTTGGCTCTCAGTTGTCACCCGCGGGAGCCGTGTTTTCAGCCCTGGGGAAGGGATCCAGGTGTCCGCTGGGTGGCTCCCCACAAGCACTGCTCCGCGGAGGAGACGGGGTGTGGGAAAGGGGCTGGAGCTGAAACCGCCCTCTGGCTTTGGGGCAGCATCCGGGAGGCAGTACAGACCCCCTGCTTTCTTGGAGGCTCTGAAGTTAGGACAGCCGTGGGAAGGCTGGCTACCTGAAGGATGGAGGAAGGGACGTCACTCAGCGGAGGAATGTTGAGTGCCCAGAGGGTGGACACTGAAACAAGCCTGCAGGGCCCCCGAGGAGGGGTGGCAAGGGCTAGGCAGTGGGGCCTGGGAGACCAGGCGGGGGTTACCCTAGAGCTGGGGGCCTCCAAGGGCGTCAAGCACAGGAGAGCAGGGTCCGATTTGCATTTTGCAAAGTACAGTCTGGCTCCCATGGAGTACAGGGGTGGAGGGTGCCCCTGGGGTGGAGGAGGCTGGACCAGGCCTTGGTGGGGGGTGCCAGGAAAGAAGGGGACCATCCCAGAGAAGACACGAAGAGGATGTGGGGAGTGGAGGAGACTTGGGTCTGCAGCAAAGGCCGCTTGTGAGGTACCACCTGGAGGGAACTGCCATCGGACAGTGACCGGGGAAGGGGAGGAGGTGTGCAGGGCAGGGAGGGTGTGGTGTGAGCCTCCCCCGTGGCCCCTGGGGCCTCAGCCGTGGCAGCTGCTTAGAGAACGTGGGTGTGGAGAAAAGAAGGTATCAGGTGACTCGACAGGCAGCCTGGAGGTCACTGAGGAGGGTAGATGAAGGAAAGGCCCCCCAGACCCGGAATACCCTGGACACTGCAGCCAAGGGCCTGCACCCCCGTACATCCTTCACAGCTGGTCCTTTGAGCTCTGACGAGGAGATGAGGGAGCACTTTAGGGTCACCAAAGCCGGGACTTTCTTGTCAAGAAATACCAGCATCAGCCTTGCTTCCCAAGACCCTTCGGGAACAGGACAGTAACAGGCGCGGGGCTCGGAGGACAGTTTGAGCAGAGTCTGTCTCCACCTCCAGGAGCTCCGCTCCTTACAGGATCATCGGGAAGTTAAGCAAGGGAAATGTCACTGTGAATCAGCATCTTTGCCATAAGAATGAGAGCTGCCCTGTTCTAGAGCTGGATTGCAGATCCGGATGTAGCCCCCATTCTTCCGTCCACCGACCGTGGCCTTGGGGGCCCCACTGTGGAAATGAGGGCAGAGAGCAGGTGGGTCTGGCTCCAAGTGCCAGGTCTGGGTTCTGCAGCGTCTGCACTCTCGTCACCTTTAGAGACCATGGTGTTGTCCCCTGTGGACCTCCCAGGGACCCCACTCCCCAAATCGGGTCCTGATGGCAAAGCAGCCTGGGTCACGACCTTCTCTGAGAAGGACACGTGGCCTGCCTTCCTGGGCTGATCACATTTTCCCCGAAGCTAATCTTAATTCCTCCTGCCTCAGCCCAAACCACGTGGGAAGGACACGTGAGCCGACCACAGCGCCTCTGAGGAACCCGATAATTCCAGGGGCTATTTTTATGCCCTGAAAATTTGGTCTGTGCCCCTGACCTGAGAGCAGGAACGTCGAGAATCTGTTGGGAGGAGCTGCGGGGAGCTTTATAAGATAGAAGGTTTAAGGGGAGATGGAGAAACACACTCGAAGACTGGACTTCCTGAGTCTGAGGGAGCATCTCGTCTCCTCTCTCAGATTTGGAGTTCCATGATCCACCTTCCCTATTCCAGGCTTGGGATCCACCTCTTTCTGGAAAAAATCTCCTGGAATGGAAAATTGGGACTGGGAAAATCTGGAAACTGTGAAGTGTGGTGCATACTTAAGAGACAGTTGGTATCTGGAAAAGAGTAGATGGACCCTAACGAGAGAACCACAAACATGTTCCTTTAAACCGAGGTAGTTGTGACCCGGGTGGGACCCAAGTGCATTTTAAGCACTAACCCTTAACTGTTAGTCATCCCGGGCCGGCTGGAGAGCTGCCCCTTTGCAAGGGCGCACAGTGAGGGCGGGGAACCCTCAGCCTGTCAGCCCGATGGCAGCCTGCTCCGGCAGCCATCAGACTGTCATGGTTTAAGTCAGTTACTGATGAGCCTTTGGCGGCAGCAGGTCGGGAGCCGGTGTTTGCTTGGTCGGGGTCGTCTCTAAGCTGTTGTCTCAACAACTGTACTTTTGTGCCGGGACCCGCCCTGGGTGGCTCTCATGCACATTGGCTGAGCACCTGCCGTGTGCCAGGCACTGTGCTGGGCACAGGGCAGACCCAGCATTGCATATGCTCCCTGGGTCCCGCCCGGAGCACCACCCTCTCTGGCCCCTTCAGAAAAACCCGTCGATAGAGACAACCTCAAACCTGCCCATATTTGTTAAAAAACCTGAACTCGTTGGTGAACTTTGCACTTTGGTAGTAAACACGATTCAGAGCTGCTTGCGGCTGATCGCTGCCCTAGAGTTTCAAACAGCTGATAGAGAGCAGGAGTCAGCAAGCTTTTTCCATCAAAGGGCCAGCGGATAATTATTTTAAGGCTTTGTGAGCCTTGTGGTCTCAGGGTCTCTCGTAAGTGCTCAACCCAGCTTTTGTAGCATGAAAGCAGCCACACGTGATATGTCAATGAATAGGCACGGCCATGTGCCGTTAAAGTTACGGACACCGAAATCTGAATTTCATGTCATTTTCACTTGTTGGAAATGCTATTATTCTTTTGGAGTTTTTACCCCACCCCCAAACATTTTTTCGACCATTTAAAAATGTAAAAAACAGGTGGCTGGTGGGATGTTTGCCCACCCCCATCTAAAGGAAAGAGTCAAGGGTCTCGGAGAGTCACTGCATTCCTCAGTGCCTGGGTTTCCCCTGGTACGAGTGCCCACCTCTGCGGGCCCCCACGAGCAGGTAATTGGGAAATGGAACCCAAGGCTCGAACAGCCATCGTGGGCTGCGTGCCCCAAAGGGCCGAGCTCTCTGAGCTGTTGGTAGTGAAATGACAAGATCCAGTTAATTCATTTCCAACACTTCTCACCGCTCCCAAAGGAACCTTCGCAAGGGGCCCAGCGGCCTGGCCGACGAGATCGACTTCGAGGACTTCCTGACCATCATGGCCTACTTCCGGCCCATCGACACCGCCATGGACGAAGAGCAGGTGCAGCTGTGCCGGAAGGAGAAGCTGAGATGTGCGTGCCCCCCAATCCTTACTCTGCAGCAGGCGGGCGGGGCGAGCACGAGAGGGGAGGGTCAGGTTGGGGAGCGCAGGCCCCCCTCCCTCGGGAGGTCGGTCCCGATTCCAGCACCCGCAGAGGACACTGCTGGTGTCTCTCTCCCGCTAAGGTGCCCCGTGGCGGCAGCCTCACAAGCACCCCTCGGCGGTTGGTGGTTTTCTGGAGACAGAAGGGAGTTGTAGGTCATGTGAGAAGAACAAGGCCTTTGGTTCAAACAGACCTGGGTTCCAGTCCGGTCCCTTCTGCTAAGCGGCTTTGTGACCTTGAATGGGAATGTGGGGCTGCCGGCTGTGAACCGTGGCTGGCTCTGAGGCTTGATGAGATGGCACAGGCAGCGTCCTTGGTGCACAGGAGCTGGCCCCTGAAAGCTTGTTTCCTCCCTCGCCCACGAGCCGCCGCGGTGCGCGGGTTTGCGGGATGGCCGCCGCGGGTCTCGGGTGACCTGCTCCATGCTGCCGCGCGCACTTGGCTGTGATCCAGGCCAGCCAGCAGCACAGGGACCCAGGGTGCCTGGTGTCACATCTCCCTTCCCCGTGGACTTTCTCATGGCTCCTGACATCCCTCTCGACCTCCCCCTGAGGCAGACCGGTCAGCAGGAAAACGGAAACACAGGCTGGGCTGTGTTTAGCTCTGGACTGGGTGAGGGCTGGTGGGAACTGCCCTGGCTGGGTGTCCCGAGGCTGTCCTGTGGGCTCCAGACCAAGGCAGGGCCAGATCAGGGGTTGTGGGGGTCATGGAATCAGACAGACTCGGGTCCAATCCCCTGGCTTGTCCTCACTTCACAGGGTGGCTGTGGGCAAACGCCGTGGCTCCTATGAGCTTCGCTAGCCCCGTCTGAGACATGGGCTCAGGGCAGCCCATTGGAAGATGAGAGGGAAGCATGTCTGCGGCACTTTGCACAGTGCAGGGGCTCTGGTCAGTGCTGGACAAATGCCAGCGCAGGGGACTTCGTGAGCTTGAGGGCGTGGAGAGGTTGCCTCCCTTCACATCCCTTCACATCGGCCTCCATTAGCTGTGGGGTGCTGAGCGATAGCAGCAAAGGAACAAAGTGGATGTCACCCAGAGTGGAATGACCAGAGGAGGTGCTGACGGCCCTCATGCCCGTTAGGGGAAGCTCAGAGCAGCTGGGTTCTGGGATGTAGGCAGTGGGGCCCAGGGCCTGCCACAGGGCCAAGGTGCTGGCCACCCCGGGCTCCATCAGGACAGTGCTGTGACATAACACTGGGTTGGCTTCACGTCAACGGTGCCATCACGTCATCCACACTCACAGCGTGCCAGGCGGTCTTGGGCCCTAACCCCCCAGCCGTCACCCACGGATACCTTGCTCTACCACGTGGGGGATGTGTCATCATCCCATTGTATAGACGAGGAAACCGAAGCTCCGAGAAGCGAGGCTCTTGCCCGAGGTCACCCTCCTG
>NW_024343733.1:3382363-3542840 GCF_902729225.1 Pteropus medius | reverse complement strand
GGTGGGGAAACAAAGGCTCAGGGACATGAAGAATTGTCTGGAGTTCAAGGGCAAATGATCTTTGCTATGCTTAGTGGACTCCCTCTTGTAGGGCGGGGTCTCCCCCACGCAGCCCTAAACACTGACTCTGAGCCCCCAGGGGGGCAGGCATGTGACCCTCTTGATGGGTTTCGGGTGGTCGCCCTGAGGCCGTCCCCATCTTTGCCCCTGTGGTTCGAAAGTGGCTGTGACTCCAGACAGCTTTATGACTTCGGGTTCACCACAGCCTGAATGGAAGGGTGTTTGCCTGCTGGAACCTGCTGTTTGAGCCCCAAGCCTGTCACCATGGGTCACGGCAGGCCGAAGCTTGCCCTCAGGGGTGAGGGCTGCGGTCATGTTGGTCATGTTGGTCATGTTGGTCATGTTATCGGCCTCTATTTTAATCTGTCTGCTTCTCGGGCCCAGGGGGAGGCTGCTGGCTTTGGCGAAACCGCCCCCCACAGTGAGTTAACTACCACAGAAAGGGCTGTGACCTCAATGGGGACCCCCCCGCCAGTCCTCGAGCCAAATTCCCATTTGATTTAATTACACTCTCCTTCTTTAATTGCTCCCTGTCCCGCTCTAGTTTCAATTGGCGACAGTTTTCTTAATTTGCTGTAGTAAAATCGCTGGCAGCTGGCAGCTGCTCATCTGCATAAATCCTGCACAAACCTCAGAAGCCGAGGCATTTCGGAGCCGATGCCGGGACTTCCCGGCTGCATGTCCCTCCCCAGTGGCCGTCTTTTCTCACGGAGCCTGTGCGCTCTTAAAATATGTTCTCGCGTCATCGTCGGCCCCGAGAAACGGATGAGCTGTGCGCACACACGGGCGGAGGCGAGGGGCAGCCACGCCAGTTCAATACCATCCGGCCCCTGAGGACGCGTGTTCCTGCCCCGACGGCCGCAGAGGAGCCGTCGCATCCACCTTAATGGACTTCCAAAGCCACTTATCCACTGGGGCAGTGATTTCTTTCTAGAGTGCTCTCTCGCTCTCTCTCTGGAAAGGCTTCTTGTGGCTTGAGGTGGGGGCTACCTGGCTGGGGTCTCACCCTGGGGCGCTTCCCTGAACCCCTCCGCCCTCCTAACTTCCAGCCGGTGCCCACCCTCCAGCCCTGAGCTGGGGCCAGCGGGGCCTTGTCTAGAATTAGCCTTCGCAGGAACCTGGGGTTGCCCGCGGTGGTGGGGGCAGGGAGCTCCCCTTCTCCCTGAGCCCGTGGGCAGGCAGGGCAGGGAGCCCTAGGGACAGGGCTGGCCCAGGTATCTGAGAACCGACTGCATTTATGATTGGTTTTCTGTATGAAAGCATGAAGAGGCATCCACAGGGCTGGAATCTGTCCCTTAGGGAGACAGCTCTGCAGCTCCAGCTGCACGAACAGCCCCACCTGTGCCCCAGGGCCTGCTGCTGTTCCTTAAACACACTCGTCGGCACAGCATCCGAGGAGGTACGAAGAGAGGCGTCTTTCCTGGCCCTTCGCCCCTCAACCCCAGTCTTGCTCCCTAAAGGGAACCACCCTCGATGGGTTTTCTCCCCGGTATTTTATTTTCTTAAAGACATGTATCTGTACCAGTGTCTACCTGCAAGGCTTTCATTTTTGATTTCCACACGATGGAGCTGAACTGCCCGGGCTTTTCCTCCTCTCCACGCTGACCCCACACATGCACACGGCAGATGGGGGCGTCTGGGTAGCGGCGCGGGAAAAATGCCTCCTGCACGCACGGGTCTGCGGACATCCTTCTGCTCCTTGTTTGTGTTGGTTTTTTCCACTGTGTACGTGTCTCGGCCTCGGATAGCTCGTCTCCTTCTTAACGGCTGCATGGTGATCAATGCCATAGACGACAGGTTTATTCAGCTGGTGTTCTATTGATGGGCACTGACGTCAGCTGGGCTTTAACTGTCACAAAGGGGACTGCGAGGGGGGGATGTTTCTGGAGACCTCGTTGTGCCAGAGCCTGACAGTAGCTCTGTCAGAAACAGGACCTGTCTCACAAGGTCCCTGTGTGCCCAGAGCAGGAAAGACGCAGGTGCAGACGGGCACCGCCAGCCGCTGGGCAAGGGAGAGGCCCCGTGGCCAGACGTTATCACAGTGACTCACTGGGCACACAGGCCAGCCCTTTCCCTTCGACCCCTTCCCCAGTGGTCCGTGAGCTCAGATTAGCCTAGCACTGGTTCTTATCAAGGCTAATGTGATAAGGCAGGACCAGGAAACCACAGGAAGTGCCTGCTGGTGGCCGTGCCACTGTGAACTGGCGGAGAGGTGGCCGTGTGGGGAAGGAGAGCCCTGTGCCTCTGTGCCCACCCCCTTCCTTTCTGGGAGGCCTGCGTGGGGCCTGGTGACCCTGTCCTCGCCTCTCCTCCCACCCTCTAGCCAGTGAAGGGGACATTGGAGTCCCGGGTGACTGGCCTCGAGCTGGACGTGATCCAGAGTGATTCTCTGTTGTGACTGTGGGCTAAACAGGCCCAACCACCTGTGTTCTGGGGTGGTGGTGGCGGGGAGGGGAGAGGCCTCTCCTGGCAGAAGCCACTCACCCTGCCCTGTGCTCTGTTACCAGGAGCCTGATCAGGTGTACGAGGGCATCACCTTCGACGACTTCCTGAAGGTAGGTGTCTGGGAGAAGAGGGGGTGGTGCGGGCGTGTGGCCATGTGGGGGCCCCAGGGGCAGCCAGCTGGCCGGGAGGAGATGGGCATCTCCGTAGAAAGAGGTCAAGCCTGGACATGGCCTTTAAAACGATTTTAAACTGGTCTTACTTATTTTTATTGAAAAACACGCACACGTGGTCAGAACAATTTAAGCAACACGAAAGAGCGTACAACGAAAACTCCGTCCCTCTCCCATAGCATCCCTCGTCTCCCTTCTCAGAAGCAGTCCCTGCTGGAAGCAGGGTTCTGGCATGTTCTATGCCTGTCCAAGCACCAGCTTCTTTAGAAGCACACGGTGGAGCTGACGAGTGCTGTTCGTGCTTTCCTCCCGCCCCGCCCGCCTCCTCTGGCAGGCTCTCCAGCCCCCACTAGTGGACGTGCAGGCCTTGCTGTGCCTTTGCTGTCGAAAACAGTGTCCCAGGCTGGGAACTGGGAACCCTCCCTGCTCCAATAGGCAGGCACCCCGCTGTAGGGCGACAAGCCCCGCCTCCCCGTGCCCTCCGCCTGGCACTCCGGCCCTAGCACCCCAGCAGCGGTGTCCCCAAGTTCTTTCCGGGAGTTAAGGAAGACAAAAGTCGGGGCTGAGCCTGGCGTGGGGCCGCCTGCCACACCTCTCCTGTGGCCAGCGCCTTTCCTTACCAAGCTCCACCAGTGGCCCTGACGACTCCGTTGCCACTGGCATTTGGCAGAAACCATCCTGGGTGTCCAGGTCTCTTTCCCTGGAACATCCTGTCCACCCAACGGGTCAGAGCCAGTCACCTGGAACCAGATCTGTTTTCTCTGCGTCCTCACACCACACCCAGAACAGATGTGAGACTGGGAAGCACCTGGGGACTGTGGATGTGACAGTGGCAAGAACTGCACTAAGGCCTCCCAGCTGCTTTGACTGCCCCGTTTCCAGCCTTGTGGCTGTCCCCGGAGATGCTATGGGTGACAGCTGGAGAGTCTGAAGTTCTTACATGAGCAGGGAGCCACAAGGAGTCACCACCCACCACTCCCTCCGTTCCTGTTGGCGTCCTTCCCGCCATCTCTGTCTGTGGCCCTTTTGGTCCCTGAGTGGCCAGGAAGCTGGCAGGCACAGTCCTGGGAGTGGTGGGGCCTTGTAGGGTGGCAGATAGGGTCTGGTAGCCTAAATGTCCCTTGGGATGGGGCCCTGGTCAGGATGGACTGTGGTGGCAGTACTGGGTATGTGGTGGAGGACATGGCCTTTGGGTGGAAATTACTTTTCCTGGGTGTGAGATCGTCTACGCAGAGCACAGGTGACATCCCATCCCAGGGAGGTCGTGGAGACCAAACTACTGTGACTTTTTAATTGACGATAATGGCTTCATGAAACAATTGCACAGTCCTTAACAGTTTACAAACCACTTCTGAGGACGATTCCATTTGAGCCTCCCACCAACGCCCTGTGCCATGGGCAGCACAGGTGGTGGCCTCAGCATTTTTCTGGCGAAAGGAGCGTAATGGGGGTTAAGGAATTCACAGAGCCTGAAGCGGTGGGCGGGGTTCAGATGACTTGGAGCTAAGAGCTTGGAATCAGTACTTAATAACAACTTGCGGTGACAATCTCAGGATTCAAATGTCAGAGCCAAATTAACCAGCACAAAGGCAGATGGAAGTTCTTCTTCCTAGCTTAGCTCACAGCCCGTTGGTGCTCCCCACCAGCACATCTCCATTGGTGGCGGGGGTGGGGGGTGGGATGGTCCAGGACCTGACTGGTCAGTGCGAGGCCCTCTCACGCTGCTCCGTCCATTCCAGATATGGCAGGGGATAGACATCGAGACCAAGATGCACGTCCGCTTTCTTAACATGGAAACCATCGCCCTTTGCCACTGACCTGCTGCCCCCCCCCACCTCCCAGGAGCTCCCTTGCGCTCTGCGCTGGGCAGCGCCCCCACGAGCCCCGGGCCTTTCGCTGCGGCTCCTGTAAATAGTCAACACTTCTCCATTCATCTCGTTTCCCACAGGGTGTGGTATGCGGGACTTTGTTGTTTTTATCTCTAATAAAAAAGGAACAGGGTTTGTTAATGAACGTGACTCCTGTCTGTTCCTCATGTCCACGCAAGTGGCTGGGCCATTTGGTGGCACGAGCCGAGTCTGGGGAACAAGCAGCAGCTGACTCATTTTCAAAGGCTGGTTCGGAAGAGGTGAGGTTTTTCGTTTTGTTTTAGATTGCAATTTATTTTGGCAAAGTATCTGCTGTTTTCCTTGTACAGGTGCTGGGAAAATTCACCTGCCTTCTTGATCTGAGGCAGTAACGTAAGGACGAGCAGGTCCTTGCCCCGTGGGGGCAGGGACTTGGGTGGGGGGTTCCTCATTGTCCTGACTGCATGTGCCAGCTGTGCCGGCTGCAGGGACTCCCTGAGCTGGCCCCAGCGGTGCTGGGGGCACTGGCATTCAAGGCCTGGCTGGCCGACTCCAGGTGCTCCGGCTGGGTGTGCCATGGCTCGGTCAGGATGGGGGCCAGCTGCAGGGCCCAGCGCTGACAGTCCCCAGCGTCAGTGGCAGCAATAGAGACCGGACACAGCAGGGAAGGTGAGTGCCCAAGGTAAGCATCTCCCACAACTCCGTGGTCAGCTTCTGATTCAGGGACCGGCCGAGGCGGGGGCGGGGGGGGGCGGGATGGAAGCAAAGGCGGTTCGTCTCAGTTGGTGGCGGCGGCTTGTGAGCCAGCAGAGAGAGGGCTGGCACGTGTTGAACGTGCACAGCTGGTTCTCCATGGCACCGAGATCACCTGCTGACTACCCCGGGCACGGTCCCGATGGCACTGGGTGCAGCGCAGCCATGGCTGTGGGAGCTGGTCGCTCGTCACATCCCAAGCCGCCTCCTGGTTGTCACATGTACGACATGCTCGGTCCCTTTATCGACGCTCACTGGGAGGCACCATGCTAGGCTTCGAAGAAAGTTCTGCCAAGAACTGGCAACTGCTGTTATTTGCATTCTGGAATTTTTAATGCATAGTCTTGATATCAAGCATGCTTTATATCAGTTTTGTTACAGCCGCACACCGGGGTTCAGTCCGTAATGGGCACAGACAGGCATCGTACCCTTCGCCTGACCCCCCTTCCCCTCCTGGGGCGACCACATTAGCCCTTCCTTCCACCTCTCTCCAGAGCTGTTTCGTGCACATAGCAGCAGATACTTGCTTTGGGTGAGGTTACTGTCGGTATTTAAATTTAAAAACCCAAACAGAGCAGTGAGATGCGTTAAAGGGGACAGTGTGACGAGGGGGCAGGACTTGGCGTGCATGGAGCTTGTGAAGTCCCCATCGGTCGGTGAGAAGGCTGACGCGAGGCGCGTGCCCACATCTTGTCGCCAGGACACGTGGGGGATGGGGCCGGGGCCCCTCGACCCAGCCGTACCTGAGGAATGCCGGCCTGGACCGTGCCACCGCGGTCTCACGAGGCGAACTGTGGCCTCCACTCTCCCCGATGCCGGCAGATGGGCGGTCGGAGGCTGTGTGGCCCGACCTCTGGGTGACGAGGATGGTCTGAAGTCACTTTCAGAATGCTGCTTCTTACACTAGCACTTAATGCAGCCAACGTGTAGATACATTCAGCACGGTGGGTCAGGGGTGAAGGCCTCTGCTTCCTGCCCCTTCGTGGGGGAGGCCAGCCCTGAAAACTAGAAAGCAGACACCCAGGCAGTCTCTGGGGGCTACGGGGGCGGGAGGACGGATCTCCCTCCCCGCTCCTGCCTCCCTCGCTGCTGGGGAGTGTCTTGCTTGTGCCCTTGGGTTCCCTGGCTGCCGGCAGGAGGAATCTAGCACGTCACCAGACAGCCTGGCGTGGTGGAATCTGGTACTAGTTAGCTCTTGTCCAGGAAGCATCTCTAGCGACAGCCTCGCAGCCTTGAGAGGCACGCGTCTCCCTTCACGTGCCTCGTCCCTCCCATGTGGTGGCCCCTGTGTCGCTGAGCAGCAGGATCACTGGCAAGGCCTGGATTTCCTGAGACTCTCCCAGTTTAATTTTGTTCTTCTCGACAAAGGCAGTTCATTAATGCAAAGTGTTTTTATAAATAATGAATCTTCCGTCAGCCCCTGTGCCTCGAGTTTGAGTCTGGGAGATGTGGGCACACATCAAACGGTTTCACTTGTTCAGGCCACAGAGGGAGCCGGCCTGATGTCTTTGAAGCTTCGGGCCATGGCTTACCTTAAACAGCTAATTAAAATGAGATTTATTCACCGGGAGCCCAGTCCATGCAGCTCAAAAGTGAGCTAATTTGTTCAGTCGCCGAGGGTGGCCTCTGCCTGGCAGGGCTGCCGAGCTCACTTGGAGCTCTCCCGCCCGGCTCTGGGCGCTGTGTCCATGAGACCTGCTTTTGCTCACTCGGTCATTTGAGGAGTGATCAGGGTTGGCTATTAGTTGGTGCAAACCTCCTAAAAAGGGCAGATCAATACCCCACCATCTAGCGGGGCTGCTGGCCTTTGATGAACAAGGCTGTGGGTCGCTGCTCTGGGCACAGGTCTCAGATGGCCAGCTGGGCAGTGTGGTGTGGACAGAGGACGGAGGCAGGTGGCTTGGAAACGGCTCCTCTTACCTGCTGGACGAGTGGGTGCGCCCAGGAAGGGCCTTTCAGTCGCACAGACCCTGAGCAAGTCCAGCAACGCCCCCGGTCCCTGGATGGGGCACCCCATCTAAGCAGCCGGATGCAGGTGGCATTTGTTCTAAAACAGGCAACTGATAAGTCAAACAGGCGTATCTGTTAACAGCCTTCCTTCTAGCAGGAATAAGAAGAGTGACTAAAAGGAAGTGGGGAAAAATCAATGCAAAGTCCAGTATTTTAGGGAAGCTGATAAGTCAGAGCTTTGAGGGCCTCAAGCTATGGGTGGGGAAGACCAGGCAAGGACGGTGTCCTCAGCCTGCCGGATGGTAGCGTGAGGTCACTTCTACATGTGTCTTTACCCAGGAATCTGGTCGAGAGTGGGAGCTCGTCATCCACTGCCATGTTACTAGGAACCCAGGTTTTGGATGAACGCGGCGATTTGACACAAACAGCCACGTGGTAGGTTTACAGAAAGGCCATGGAATGGAAATCTAATCCGAGAAGCTCGGGAGACTTTCCACAGCCGCTCTGGACATGCATTATGGATGAGGGCACAGAGGAAGGTTATGGCAGCTTCCGGTTTGGGCCCGGCACCCTCTCAGGGAACGAATTATTGCCTGACTTTAACAAAACAATTCCATTATCTCTGGTCCAAGGGACTGGAAAAGCCCTTTTGGTGCTTTGCTAATGGGAGACAGGTCACACGCATGGATCTGATCCTTGTCGCTGAGCGCCTGAACCTGTTCCTACCTGCCTGCAGTTAACAGGGCTGAAGCTGAACTGTGTCACTGCAGACAGCACAGTGACTTACGTAGGCTGATGCAGAGTTAAAAATACAAGTTGCCTTGGCAAGGGTTCTGCAAACACCTGCTTTGCAAGCTGTCCTCCCACACAGTGACCTTGGGAAGGCCTTGGAGAGTTGAGTGGGAGGAGCCAGGGTTTTAACCACAACTTCCCAGGGCCTCGGGGTCACCTTTGTCTCTGAGCTCTTCCAGGATCAGTGAGCAAGTACTAGCAGGGGTTCAGTGGTGGATGATTCAGGCCCCGGCAGGACCGAAGACTGATGGTATCTACTCATCCCTCTACCTAGCCTGTCGACCAAGCCAGCAAGGGACTAGGTCTGGTCTTTACCCCAAGAGTGGTTCACGGGCACAGGATGGCCGAGGGATGTGCTGAGAAGCACTCTGCTGCCACCGCCACCTCAGAGGAATGACGAGGCAGCATTCGTCCCAACACCGGACAAGGGAAGAGGAGATATGACAAGACAGGCTCAGCTCTCAGGGGGAGGTGGAAATCTCCCTCCCTCCCTCTCCTAGGGAAGGAAAAGGTCCCGGTGCCGAGCCATTGTTGGAAGCCCATGTTCAATATGAGGCTGAAAGCGAGTCGGCACCCACGTGGTGTCCACTGGAGCCCGGCGAGGGGGACTCTGCCAGCACACATCAGAGGCAGCCCCTGTCCAAATCGCCACAGGCCCCTGCAGCAGGAGCCAAGTGACCATCTGGCCTGGCCACGCGGGGTGAGGCAGGCGAGTGTGTAGGGCTCAGAGCGCAGTGGCCCATGCCGGCCAGCTCCATAAGCTCGGCTAGCACAGCTGCTGCCCAAGGCGAAGGCCCAAGGTGGGACTGTCACAGACCTGCCCGTGATGGCTGGCCACCAGACAGCTTTCATAAGACTGGGCCCTCACCAGAGGAAGCCATTTCTCTATAATGCTGGGCACAGTTTGGCATTTAAATACAGGGCGGGAAGCATTAGCATCTTAAATTTGGGGCCACTAGTTCTTGAGGGGGGTGGGCGGGGAGTTGTCAGTTTTCCCTGCCAGGAAGGACCAAAATGATACTGTTGGGGAAATTCGGTGTTTCCTCTGATCAGCTGAACCCAGTCAGCCGGGGCGAGGCTTCCACGTGGCAGGGGAAGGTGATGCCGTCCTAGGCTCTTTTAACCATGAATTATTGCTGGGGCAGCAGCAGCACCAAGGCGGCACGTGGCCTGGACTGCAAAGCGCAATCTAGTGGCAGAGATGGAATTCTCAGAAAATGCCCTGGTGTACCATTTCACATGTAATTTTGTGGGTTTTTGGATCCTGGGCTGGGAACCAAGTAGTGGTGATTCCGGGAAAACTACTCAACTGTGGACTTCAAAAGCAGGCCACCGTGCAAGGTGAGCCTTCCGGGGGCGGGAGGGTGCTGTCAGAGTGGGCCTTGCCAGGAGGTGAAAAATCATTTGAGCAATAAATGAATTTAAAAAATTTAATATTAGAACCAACATAGACATAAAGTAGAAAGCAAAAGTCATACAATGTTTTGAGACAAGACACTAGAGTCTTAGCGTCTGGCCCCCCGGCTCCCCCACAGCTTATGGGAGTCTCTGTCATCAGGGGAGGCAGCGAGGGCAGAGAGTGAGAAGCAGAAGACTGCAGAGAAAGATGATGAGTCCGCTGCCAACTCCACTGCGAAGGAGCGCCCTCAAAACCGCCAGTGGGGAGACAGGTGAGGGGGATGAGCAGCGGGGGCCGGACGTGTGTCAAGACGTTTTTTGTTGCTGGGTAATTTGTTCGTTTCTAAAGGAACTCTGATCCTTTCTGCATCAGGCCGATTTCTGCCAGGAGGTAAAGTTTACAGCAGAAAACACTGCCGGAAGTTGGCATACTCCGGCATTACGGTTTGGGTCCGCTAAACTCTTCTCAAAACCCAGGCACTGTTCGTGAACGGGAGCTGTTAAAAACAAACGCTGCGCTTGTAACGTTTTACACTGGACCGGCTGCTGGCAGTGAATAGCAATAGTTTCAAACTATTTTTTCAGTTAAATTTTCGGGGTCAGATTTCTTTTAGACTCTTCCACTGTCTTAGATTGCTGCAAAGCTAAGAAGGCCAAATGACCTGTGAAATCAGACGGGAAAGGACTGCTTCTTAATAGAAGTGACATACTTTACCTAGAGGCCCAGTTGCGTTAAGACTGTGAAAGATGAAAACCTTATCATGTTAGGTCACTAGGCGGTCAGGCCGCCACACGCCAATGAGAGTAAGTATTTCGTTTATGAAGTAAGTTGGCTGAAAGGGAGCGGAAAGCCCTCCTGACGATGCCGCCTTTCCAGGAGGCAGTCTGAGAGAGCAGTGCTCTGGACTGTGAAGACACGGTCCCCAGTCACAGCTCTCCATCTGGCTCCGCTGTCCTATCTCGCTAGACGTGGATTTTTAACGACTGGATATCTTAAGCAATCTGAAACCCTTCACGACTCAAGGTTCCAGGGCTCTGAGTAATGGCACGCATTTCCCAATTTTATACATTCGTGTACGGTAGAAAAACTTCACTTTGGGGGCCAAACTACCTCCACGCTGAAAAATGAGTCTCCTGTGTCCACAGCTGTCTCCTTTCCTGTTCTCGACAGTCCCCTGTGACCTTTTCTCGATCAAGAGTTATGTATTTTGTCTTTTCGAAAACTGCTTCGGGTTTCACGAAACATTACTACTTCCTGGTTTTCTGTCTCATCAGCGTGTTTCTATGCTTCGCCTCCTCTTTTCTTTGTGGTCACGGCACCTCTTTGAGCTCTGAGTGACAGCTTGGTGCCTCTACTCCAGTCACTTCTCCTCTCAGTCCTGGGTTCGATAGTCAGCACTTTCACGGTCACTCTGGTCATGTTTTCCATTTCGATTTCCCTCCCTAAGATCGAGTTAATTCAGGAGTGTCTGGCGTTTGCAGGTAGGATTTTATTAACTTTTTGTTGATTACTTTTATTGCACTGAGGATGAGGGGCACCGAATTTGGTCTGTGCGGTCTCAATCTCTGCAACCTGAGGCTTTCTCGGTCACTTTCTGCACACGGTCTGTGAGTATCTGAAAGGGTTTAAGATTCTACATACGTCTACTGGACCGAGCTTGTAAATCCTTCTGATGCGAAGTATTTTTACTGATTCGATCCATTGCTCACCCACTATGAGCATGGATTTTGTTATTTGTAGTTCTGTCAGTTTTTTGCTTTGATGTTTTGAAGGTATATTAGGCGGCTGAGAACAATCTAAATCAAGAGTAATGCAAGGGTTTGCCTCTTAATCCTTGGGAACAGAAGCTATTTATCAAACTGAACAGTTCCATCATGTTGCCCTGTTTGATCTTAGTGGCTTAACATGATGGTTCCTCTGATAGCTCTTCCCCTTCTCACTCAGTCTCTATTTGGAATCACCTACCAGCCCTCCTGGAAGGTGGCTGTTTACTCAATGAATATGTAGAAATTATCTACTTTGGATCACGTGTTGTAGACACAATAGTAAACAAAACAGTAATGAAATAATGGTATAAATATATAATTATAAACTGGTAAAAGCTCTGAGGAAAAAGTATTGCTACCTTAGGTTTATATGAGGTGGTGGCATCAGAGAAGGCCACCCACCCGAGTGAATGCTTGATCTCAGGCCCAGAGGAGGGGTGGGTGCTGGGGCCTCCAGGCTCAGACCAGCACATCCCCAAAGAAGAGAAGGTTGGGGACCAGGAAGGGGCCAGCAGGCCGCAGCAGGGCCTCACCTGGTGCCGCAGCCAGGCCCTGCACTGCAGTGGACACAAGGACAGGGGAGATCCACGAGGCGTCCGGGAGAGAAGGGAGCCCCGCTGGGGCCAGAATAGCTTGGCTGGGGTGTCGCTCCGGAGACAGGCAGGGAGCAGACGTAGGGCTGAGGAAGTGGAGGGGTGTGGGGGGAAGGAGGTATGGATCTGAGTCATCAGTGTGTGGCGGTACGCAAAGCCATGAGAGGGAACAGAGTAGGGTGACAAACTCCAGCTGTTCACAGGCAGCTAGAGACAGAGAAGCGAAGGCAGTTCGGGAATGTGGGGTGTCACACAAATGCACCCTGGGGTGGTGCTCCTGCCCCCAAGCACTGAAAACCTGGTGCAGAGCGCCATCAAATTGGTTCTTCCCGTTGTCTCCCTTCTCCCACCGAGGCCGCTCCCTAAATACTGTCGTAGGGAAAAGTAAGTGCGAGGTCATAGTTGTGACCCGCCATGGTGTCACAGGACGAACGGCAGAGGGGAAGAGCACTCTGGAAGGCCAGCTGGTCCACGGCGAACTCATAGGCATGGACCAGCCCCCGGTGCCTAGAGAGAGCAGAGATGGAGACAGGGTCAGCGCCCCCTGCCAGCCCTCGCCCCTCGGGCTTCTGCCTTCACAGCAGGCATCTCCTTAGGCAGGACAGCAATTCATTTTAACAGCTATGCCCTTTGGGCCCACAGTGTGTTGGACACTCAAAGTCTTGGGACTTGAGATAAACAGGTAAGTGGACAAGTTTAACGGAGGAAATTAAGTGCTGGAGGCACGGCACCTGGCCTCAGAGAGGCTGCTCAGAAGCCAGCCCACAGTCTACTGAGAAAAGGCACCTGAGTCACAGGAGGCCTGGGCTAAGATTCTAACCACCGGGGCCCTAAGCCCTTTGTCTTAGGAGGGCTCCCTGCGGCACTATGGCCAGCCCTCCCTGCGGTCCGCATCCCCTGCAGCCATGCTGCAGGAGCAGTGCGCTCCCGTGGGAAACGCTTACGACAGGCACTCAGCACCTGTTGCACGCTGGTACCGCTCCCCTGCATCCATATTTGGCTGACTGAGGGTGCATCCTGTAGGGAACAACGTGGCCTGGTGGGGCTGTCACTAAAATCAGACTAAACTGTCTTTTCTGAACACATCCAAGCCCAGTGCAACCCACTGACCTCCTGTGAGCGGCGAAGTCGTCCAGGTCGGCACTCCGCACCACCCTCTCATAGGGCACGTTGGCCGTGATGAGCCTGCGGCTGTTAAAGGAGATGTGACGGACGGGGTGTCTGGAACACAAAGCGGGGGGCTCCTGTAAAGGTAAGTCCCACCGAAGCTGGGCACGGCCTGCGTTTGCTACCACAGTTTTGAAAGTTTAGAGCTGCACGGGACTCTAGAACCCACGCTTTTCTCTTACAGAGGAAGAAACGGGGTCCTCAGAAGGGTGGTGTCTCGCCTCTGCTCCCAATGCTGGTCGGAGCCAGGCCACTCTGTAAGCAAGTCCCAGTGCCCCCGATGCATGCTGGTCGGCTGCCCAGCAACGTGGTGTTTTGGACACACAGATAAACTCGGCAGCATGGTAGAGAACAGCCCCGTTTCTGCCCCCCATGGCTGGCCTGGGACAAGTCACTCAAGCTCTCTGAGCCAGGTTCCCCATGCACAGGGACTGGGGGTGTATTCCGTGGTGACCCATAAAAGGCCCCTGAGTCGTAAAGCCAGGGAACTACATGTATACTCTGGGCTGTGAAAGCACATTCAGAAAATCTTGGAATAAAATGGCTTGAAATCTACATAGCAAAGGCTTTTTTATTCATTCTAAAAAAAATTTATCCAGTGCCTAGTATGGTCACAGAACTGAGTGGAAGACTCGGGATGAAAAGGATGTCCAATGCAAGCCTTCATCAGAGATGCCTGACTAGTTAAGGAGGTAAGATATACAAAATGTAGCCAGTGTGTCTAGAGCACAAGGGATGTTACAAGCCACCAAGATGGGACACAGAATTCAGCACTGGGGAGGAACAGGGTCGGCTGAGTCCTGGCTGCTTGGCTAGAGCAGAGGCTTCTCTCGAGAGTGACGAGGGCAGCCTGAGCCCAGCCGTGTCAGGGTTCCCAGCACCACCTGCAGGAGGGACGCGAAGCACAGGCTGGATGTGAGCAAGACTCCGGGACGACCAGCGAAGGCTGACCCAGTCCCAGGCTTGCAACTGGTTGACTGATGGTGTCACCGACAGAAGGCGACGACAGGGAGAAGCTGGCTGAGGAGGGGCGGGAGGACCTGGGGCGTTCGGTGGAAGTCGGGCAGGACAGGAAACTGACCAGGCGCCAGCTGGTCCAGCGCTCAGAGGAGAATCGCACCAGTAGTGTGGCAG
This sequence comes from Pteropus medius, assembly GCF_902729225.1. Lineage (NCBI taxonomy): Eukaryota > Metazoa > Chordata > Mammalia > Chiroptera > Pteropodidae > Pteropus > Pteropus medius. The sequence goes on along the minus strand of NW_024343733.1, from coordinate 3,528,764 downwards.
GTGAGGACTTGAGCGAGCTCAGGCTCCTGCTCAGAATTTGTGTAGAGTGAGGCACCAGCCTCATTCTGGTAGGAATGGTGACCTTATGAGAGACAAGCCACTAACGGGGAGTGAGAACCAGATGTGCACTTACAAACGAGTTAGGAAGGCAAATGCCAGGACAGGGCGATTCTGGGAAGACCTTACTTACCCTGGCTTCACCTGAACGGCTCATCCACGGGAGCGCAGCTTTTCAGGGAGAGAAGAATGAGATCTGCTGGAGTGCAGGCCTAGTGAACTAAACGGCACTGCCGATGGGAACCGGGAGAGGGGCTGGTGGCATTCTCTGGGTGCAGGAGCTGTCCTAGAGGCCAGGTTGAGCTAGCTTTTTAAAACAAATAAAAGGGTTTCCTTAAAGGCAACCGTTCGGGAACACCACTGTGTGGGAGTTTTAGTTGCCTTTTGGCACCACCTGGTGGCAGTGCTGTGCATCATACAGAGGCCAGAAAAAGGGCCTGTGCAGCGGGTTTCCAAGTAGGGCAGGGCTGGACGGGGCTGGACGGGCCCGGGCAGTGCAGGCTTCATCCAGGGCTCTAGTCTGATAAAAGCTGATGGCTGAGGCACTCACTACCACTACCCTCCGAGGAAGAAACCAAATTCTTCTTTTAACCTTGCCACTTCCTGTACTTAAAACGTAGACTGTGCTGCCTTCTCTAGGTCTAGCTGATGGGGATTCGCAGGCCTCGCCCTCTGTGGATGCTCTCTTCTATTATGCTCAGAGTCCACTGCCCCAGAACATCTTTATAGGGGGGCTGGGGGACAGCTGGGGAGAAAGCTTGTGGCCTTCGCCCCAACTGCCTCAAAAGCAGGATTTCCCACTGTAGGCGAGGTGAGGATGACCCCAGGCTGCCTCTCCTTTAAAAGTCAGGAGGAAGCTTGAAAATGCTCAACCAGTTAGGCCCCGTTAACTGAATGTACTCACATCCGTGAAGCCACGTGCCTGTGCTTGGGACGGTATCTCTTAATATTAAAGGATAAAATTGCAAATTTCTTAGTTCGAGCCCGAATACTGTCAGTCCTAAGTGCCCTTCTAAACAGTGTAAGGAAGGTCCAAGAAATGGGCAGAAAATGACATCATGCAGGTCGAGACATTTTAAAGTAGAGGCAGGTGGGCCAACCTCCCTCCCACCTGTGGGCAGACGGGCGGCTGCAGCCCAGCAACACGCCCTCTTGCCTGGACCTCAGTCGGGGAGTCCCAGACGGTCTCTACCAAAGGAAGGTATGAATTACGGTAATTTTAACGATGTGAGAGAGGAACTGCCTGTCTAGTCTCAGTATCTTCATCTGAAAAATGGGGCTAATAGCAGTAACTAGCTCACAGGGTTACGGTGAGGACTGTAACACACAGATGGCCTTCAGCACAGTGCCTGGCTTACAGATCGGCTAATGTCATGACTGTTATTACTAAACACACCAAGAGACAGCCTTACCTAGAATGTACCTCCCACAGCTTCTGGTTCATCCGATAATCCCACACAGAGACCAGGCCCTCCTCGCCTCCGCTGACGATTTTCCAGTCATCCATCTGGACTGCAGAGACTCCCAGTTGGTGGGCAGAGAGCGACAGGGCGATGGTGTCAGTGCGGAGGTCATGGACCCTCACCCTGGAAGGCCCAAGATGAGCAGAGAGATTAGAGCTAACATCCAAAATGACAAATTCCTCCTCAGTTGTGGTCTGTGCACAAGAATATAAAACTCCTTCACTTGCAAACAACTAAACGCTGATATAAAATGTGATCTCCTTATCAGTAGACTGTCATAGGAGGCCAAGATGCAACAAAAATGAACTAGTTTAGAGTACTCACCGCTGCTTAATCAGAATGACTTAAAAGCATACGAAACAAGACAGACTCAAGACCCTGTCTGCTCAATGGGACGACACCTGACCTGGGTACAAGTCCACAAAGGGAAGTTGAGATCTAACTGGCACTGTGTCTACACATGGGTGTTGGCCTTCGAAGGCTGGCCTCAAGGATAAGTTTAACTGTCAGCACAGAGATTTTACTCTTTTAAGAGCAGGAGGTAAATCAGTTATGCTTGTCTGCAACCTGAACCCTTACCTGGTTAGGAAAATAACACTTTTTGGGTATTTAACTCAACTTTGTAAGTTCATTACCATCTTGCTGAAATCTGGAAAGGGAGCATCTATAGTTGACTAAAGCATAGCAGAAATCTCTCATCCACTAGAAACGCCAATGTACTTAGTTTCTGATAAAAGTAAGCCACAAGAGCTAAAACTGAATGCGGCAACATTTCTGTACAGGTGAACTGAACAGACCCTATGCTGCAAGCCAAAAAAGGAAGAGACCCCGCCACCTATTAGCGGAGCTGGGCAAACAGTGCTAGTACGTTAAATGTGATCGCAGATGTGTTTCGCAAAGAAAATGTGAGAAGGAATTATCTGAAACATGTTCCATGTCCTAAGCTCTTAGTTATATGAGCATCCATACAGATTATTTTCAGAGCTCAGGAAGAAAATTATTTAAGCTGAAAATTCTATAACTAGCTTACCTACCAAATTTGAAAGCACAATTAAGAGTTTGTTTTTGTTTTAACAGAAAAGGACTCAAAATGAACTATCTGGCGATACTCTCTGAAAGTAATATAGCAAAATACCCAAAGAACAGTGAGGAGCCAACACACCAGCCAAACAGTAACATATAAAACAAACACGAAATGTGGTATGAGAATGCAAACGGCTTAAGTAAGATGCAGCGTGTCTGTTGGGTCAATAGATGCACACAGGACAAACCTACCGATCAGCAAGAAGTGCTTCGAATGGGTCACAAAGCAAAATGCAACATACGCTATACGCAAAAGGCACGTTTGCAGTGACAAGGAAGAGAGGTGATCATTTTAATACCAGAAAAGGGATTTCAGAGCAAACAGTAGGTGAGAGTACTTTACAATGATAAAGGGCACAGTTCACTAATGGTTTGGTAAAACTTGCCAGGAAAAAAAAAACAACAAACCTACATCGACCTAGTTTCTTTTTTGTAGACAGATTCTCCTCCCTTTTCTAGTAATTGAGTTTCTTTAGTCATTATAATCTACTTCAGCTTTTCTATTTCTTGAGTTATTTTAAATTTCCAAATTTGAAAATTTAGATGAATAAATGACCGTCGGAGACAGAAAATCCAAATAGATAAAGTAACAAAGAGCAAACTGGGCAAGCTTTCAAGAAGCAAATGTCCCCGCAAAAAAAGAACCCGAAACTGGCCCAGCCCGGAAGGACAGTGACCCCAGGGCCGTGGCCACCGCTTCTCGGGAGAAGAGGGACACTTCCAAACTCGACACAAAGCCGGCACTCTATTACGGAGAAACCGGAATAAAATATCAACTAACAGAATCCACAGCAATACTCTGCAAACAGGAGAATCCATCTAGAATATCTATTAGTATAATTCGCCATATTATAACAAAAACAAAAAGACACAATCATTTCCATGGATGCTGAAATGAAATTTGATGAAAAATCCTTTTACAAGTGTTATTTTTTGTAAAAATCAGATATAATTAGATAAAAGAAAATGAGGTGGATAAATTTATCAGTAGAGATGACAATCTAAGATACTACAGTAATAATTCAGAATCAAATGTAAATTAATGCCAAAATCAATAGGTAGCTTATGTACAACCACTAGTTTTAAAAATGTAATCAAAGATCCCACTTATAATAGCAATTAAAGGCAAAATACTTTATAATAACTTTCCCATCTTGGAGTTCTACCATATACATTATACCAAAGCAAGTTCACTGGTAGTGAGAGAAATTACGAAATAAAACTACAATGCAATACACCACTTGTCAGCTATCTACTCAGCAAAGGAAAGTCTGGTAGAATTCTTGAGACCTTTCATGCTGGTGACACCTGGTGAGATAGGTACTTAACCACCGACAGGAGCAGAAATCCCTCTTGGGGAGTGATGTGGTAATAGTCAACAAAATAAAAAATACACTTCTCGTTTGACCTAGGCATTCTGCTTCTGGGAACTTATCCAGGATATGTGTAAGCCGTGTACACACATACACACACACACACACACACGTACAATGCCATTACCCATGGCAATGTTTTCAGTAGCAAAAGAATGCGGCCTCTGTTTCAGACAACTTGATGACCCTCCCCTTGAAAATCACTTAATAGTGCTGGATAAAACACAACTACATCCTTTTAAATGCACTGCTGGGCTCACAAAAGAAGCGGCTTCCCCAGGGCCCACGCTGAAAACCAGCCTGGAGAGCCTGAGCTGCAAGTTCAGGTGCTTGTATGCACGTGTGGTGAGGGTGAGGCTGCTGGCAGTTGCCACTCTCAGGAGCCGATGTGTATGGATCTTCCCGCGACGCAGGGGCAACATTATACGACTTGGGCCCAACCAAAGGGGGGAGGGAGTGGGAATATTGAGTCTCCTGCTTTATAAAAAAAAAAGAAGCAGCCATATAAAACTTCTAGAAATGAAAATGCAGACCCTGAAATTAAATTCATTAGATAGGCTGGAAAAGTTTGTGAATTAGATGATAAATCTGAAAAATTACCTAGAATGGTGCACAAAGAGATAAACACTTGAAAAATGGGAATGAGGGGTTAAGAGACAGAAGGGGACAGTTCAGCACACGTCCAAAAGAAGTTCTAGAAGGAAAAAAATAGTGCATGGCAAAGAGGCAATATTCAAACAGTTAATGGCTGATATATTTCCAGAATTAGTGAAAGAGAGGCATACTCACACTTGAGCACTAATCAGAATAAATAGGTATCTAAGAGTATCAAAAAAGCAGGAAAATGCAGAAGTCAAAAGAGGTCTTAAAAGCAACCTAAGGAAAAGAGACATTACCTATGAAGGAATGATAATTAGACTGACAGAAAAAATTAGAAACAACATTTAAGTTGTCATGAATTTGGATGGCACAATTAACTAGCTTCATCAACTGAGTGCTAGTTACAGCAGTTACGGTAACGCCCACGCAGTGGCCCCTGCAGTCACTGGAGAATGAGGCAGATCTCTGCACACTGACAGGCAGCTTCACCAGGACACTACTATCCGTGAAGACCCCAGGTGTGACAGGTGGGGAGACATACGCTGTGCATGCGCAGACAGCCTTTGGAGACCGCCAGCTGTTAGGTAAGCAGTCACAGCTGAGGACGACAACAAGGCCACCTGGGAAGATAAGTTCCCAGAAGGCCGAAATCTCCTTATACGTGCCTTTGTGCTTTTGAATTCCATTTGGAATGTGTAGGTTGCCTGTTTAAGGGAAGTAGAAAATATTTAAAGAGAAAATTCTGGAAAGACATACTTGAATTGTTACAGCAGTTACCCTGGAGAATGAGGGGAATAAAGGCGGCTTTTTCTTTCTTTCTGGACACGACCCCGTTGTTTAAGAAACGAGAGCTCCTTCATGACTGGGACGGGCTCCTGCGGCCTTCAGAGGACTGGCCACGCTGCTTCGTAAGCAGGGTGACGCAGGTGCAGGTATCCTGTTACTCTTTAAATTGTACACATACCTTATGTACACTCCCACACGTCTGCTGTTTTAAGTAAAACAGGATTTCAGCAATGTGTAGTCTGACAGCACAGAGGAAAGACCCGTGAATTCTCCTGACTAGAAGAGGTGAGCATGTGGGCCAACCGTGTTAACGCAGCGCTGTCACTACAGCCAGCGTCCAGTCCCCCTCTTCCCCGTGAGCGAGCTGGGGCTAGAGAGGTGCAGACGGAACACGAAATACACTTGGAAACCAGGGCTCCCGTCTGTGCACACTTAGTGACACTCATCCGAGGGACACTTACCCTAGGCGTCTGACGGTAAGAGGAGGGAGGGGAGGTACTATGCTGTAGCGGGAGCTCCGCCTGGGCTGCTGACCGCGGGGAACTGAGAGGGATGGGCAGAGAAAATTCTGGCCCAAGTACTTTTCAGCGCATATTGGTTAATAAGGGCCTATTTTGCCATGGTGATTTTCATAAAGTGCTCCTCTGTTGAATATTTATACTCCATAATTTACAGTTTGGCTGTTACAGAGACAAAGGCAAACACAAATTTGGTCCAGAAGTTCAAAGTTTGCCATCTGTTTTCCTATTGTATTTAGATACCAGCATGGATGGCTCCAAACAAAATAAACAAATATACCAAAAGATACAGCATTTGTGTATTTTATAGAACAACAAAAAAAAAACAACAAAAAAACAAAACTAAAAATGGGCCAAATCAGACAAACTTCTCCCTAGGAAAAAAAAAAAAAGGAAAGCACTTATATGACATCTCCTTAGAGAGGCATCACTCTGGTTTCTTGTCAACAGACAGAAACAGCAAACACCACAGTGTGCGTATTCCACACAAGCCATTCCAATTCACATTAAGAAGCCAGTGTCTGCCTCGAGCATCTGACAGCGTGCAGAACCAACCTGAACTGCAGCGTACCTTGGCAGAGCCTGTATCCTCAGCACTCAAATCAAATACTCAACGCTGGGAAACAGGTAGCACAGCAAATGGGCACAAAAATATGCCAAGACGACTGATTCCAGAAACAAAAAGAAGCCAATGGTAGATATTGTGAATCCCTATCTAGCGAGCATTTCATCAACTTTGCCTGCTGAAAAGAAAAATAATTGGTCCGAAAGCTGTAATTGTATTATGTTTAATATTCATGGTTGGGTTTGGAGGGCTGTTCCAACACTCCCTCTCTCCAGCCCCTCTCTAATGAAAATCGCACCATAGGAGTCGGCTCTAGCCCGCCAATTAAAACAAAAGACACGAGAACCTTCCAAAGACTCCAACAGAGGAGCATCCATCTGATGGGCAGGAAAACGTGCTGGAACGGAGAGGGAGGCACGCTCTGGTTGGTCCTGTGCTAAGAGCTTTGAATAACTTAATACAACACTTGCAGATGGAGCAGATACAACATTTACGCCCCACTCGCTCGCTCTCTAGCAGCAGGCAGCAGGACCAGAAGCACATCCCAACTTTATATTTGTCAGGGCAAGGAGTAAGCTCTGAGACTCTTTAATTGGGGGTCACAATTCAGGGCTCACTTCCCATTGCTTTGGATTAAATAGTCCCATGGAATAATAAGGCAAACTGTACCTGATGGCAAAGACGAAACCTATTCTGACTCTGGCTCGGCAGTTTCATTAAGAGGGACCTGACCTTCAGCTATATTTCTATCCGGAAAATAAAGGGAAATAGCAAGAAAGCATTAAAATGTAGGCCTTTTAAAAAAATGACCAAATTAATCAAGAAAACTAGTAAAAAAAAATCAATACATGATTCTGTTTTGTCTCATTGAACCTGGGCTATTAAAGAAGATCTTAATATAACCTTATATGCCAAAATCAATAGCTTTATCTATATAGCAATGATGATGGCCTTTAGTGAATGATTCATTTCAGGCAGCACCAAGAAAACAGCCCAGTTGAGGCTACGCCTAGAGCTCTGTGTGTTTTAAGACCGTGATGAAGCTTCAGGTTTTCTGTATATGGCCCGTAAAGAGTCAGAAGCCTCTCAGACTGACCACCCAGCCTTGCTGGGCCTGCTTCCCCAGCTGGGCCAGCATGACATGGTTGTGAAGAGCTCGAGCTCTGCTTGACTGAACCTTCTGGGATCCACAGCAAGCCACCCGTGACGCCACCTGTGGACATGATGATGGCTATGACACCAAAATAATGAGGCACATGATCCAAATTGGGAACACAGAACCATTTAGCTTACTTTAATATCCTTTTTAATTTTAATCAGATGAGCATACCTAGAATAACCCCTCTATTTTTATGGTAGATTGATTTTCAAAATGGTGCCAAGACAATTCAAAGGGGGAAAGAATAGTCTTTTCAACATGTAATGCTAGGGCAACTGGATATCCGCATGCAAAAGAATGAGATGGACTCCCACTTCACACCATATACAAAAATTAACTCCAAATGCATCGTGACCTCAGTTAAGAGCGAAAACTATAAACACCTTTTGAAGGAAACATAGGAGTAAATCTTTGCGACCCCGGGCTAGGAAGTGGTTTCTTTAGTACGATACCAACAGCACAAGTGACAAAAGCAGACAAACTGAGCTTTATCGAAATTAATACTTGTGCTTCAAAGGACACCATCAAGAAAGTAAAAAGACAACCTGCAGAATGGAAGTATTTTCAAGTCATATCTGATAAGGGATTGGTATCTGGAATACATAAACAACTCTTACAACTCAATAAATAAAAAGACAAATAACCCAATTAAAAAATAGGCCAAAGATCTGAAGACATTTACCCAAAGAGGCCAAAGAGCACACGAAAGAATGTTCAATGGCATTAGCCGTCAAGAGAATGAAACCAAAACCGCTTCGCACCCATTGGGGACAGCTATAATCAGAGACAGAAAGTGTTGGTGAGGATGTGGAGAAACTAGAACCTTCATACACTGCTGGTGGGACTATGAAAAGGTACAGCCACTTCGGAAAAGAATCTACAAGTTCCTCCAATAGTTAAACATAAAGTTACCATATAATCCAGCAGTTCAGCTCCTAAATATATATCCAAAAGAATTAAAAACATACACCTACACAAAATTTGTACTTGAATAATAACAGCAGCATTCATAATAATCAAAAAATGGAAACAACCCAAATGTTCATTAACTGCTGAATGAATAAATGTGGCATATTCATACAAAAGAATACTACTGGGCTACAAAAAGGAATGGAATAGTGATTCGTGCTACAATACAGATTTATCTTAAAAACACTATGCTAAGTGGAAGAAGCCAATCATAAGAAGTTGCATATTATGTGATTCTATTTATATGAAATGTCCAAAACAAAAAGACCCATAGAGACAACAGCAGTTTAGTGTGACAGAACCGGAGGGCTTGGGGGGAATGCAGAGGGACTACTAACAGGCACAAGGTTTCTATCTGGGGTGATGAAAATGTTCTAAAATTAACTTGAAGATGGTTGTACAATGTTGTAAACTTTACACTTGATTGCGCAATTTAAATTGGTGAATTGTAGGTATGTGCACTTTATCTCAATAAAGCTCCTAAAAATTAAAAAAATAAACTAGAGATTACGGGGTGGGAGGACGGGGGGAGGCAGTGGGATTTTTTGGTACAGTGAATGCCGACTTGGCAACCTGCTAACACCCTGACATGTGCCCTCACCCCCAACTCTTATTCTGATCCCTCCCGGCAGACCACTGAGAAGCTTCTGCATGCTAGGTCACTGAGCTCACTGGAAAAGAATGAGCAGATCACAGACGACTAAACAGTGCAAGAATGGCAAGGGACCTCGTTTATCACAGCCCCCATTGCCAACTACAGCGTTTATTTAAATCATTTAAAAGAAAGTGAGAGTTCTGATTCTGGCAAAGATGGAGTAAGTAAGCCCAAAACTGCTACTACCTTTTGCTGAGTACACCCAAAACCTCTGGACAAAACACAGAAACGGCTGAGGACTCTGGAGAGTTAAGTCAAGATTGTGGACCATGGAGGAAGTGGCCAAATGAGGAAGGGGTTTTCCACTTTTTCCCTCTTTTCTCTGTCTTGCCCTGAGTATGAGCTCCAGTAGCAGACCTGTATGGTGGTACAGGAGGTAGAACTCCAATAGAAACTCCATATTTCTGAAGAACCAAAAGCAGACCTGTGTGTGTGTGTGTGTGTGTGTGTGTGTGTGTGTGTGTGTGTGTGTGTGTGTGTGTTGGGAGAGGGGTCTTTGTGGATTTTTCTCCCCTTTCTTTTCTCTGTGGTTTTGCCCCAGAGACAGTCCCTAGTCACATAGCTGCCTAGTGGTAACATTGCAGGCAGGTAAAACTGAGAGAAACCCCACTTTCTGATCAGAGGCTCAGGGAAAGAAGCCTCCGAAGGCTGGAAAGTATAGGGATAAAGAGAAGAAACTGGTCAGGGGAGCCCATGACTCTGTATTGCCCCACACGAACCCCACTCTGGGCTGTGCAGGACAGAACCAAGGCGGTACAGAGAGGCTCTGTGAGCACAACTGAGACTGAACCCACTGCCGCCTCAGGCTGACCCGAATGGCACAGGTGTAGGGCAGAGCCAGAGAAGCAGCGTGAAGCCTCTGGAAATGGAACAAACACTAGAATCACCACCCACGGAAGGCAAGACAGAACTTGCAGTATGAACCCAACCAGGGTGTCTGTTTAAAAAAAACCTTGACATTCTCCAGAGGACGGTGTAACAGGATTCAAAGTGGACACGAAATGTTCAGAATGTCCACGATACAATCTAAAATTACTTGATATAACTGCACCCCCTCAAAAAAAAAAACAAGAAAATGTGATGTGTTCTTAAAGAAAAAAAATGATGAACAGATGTCAACCCTAAAATAATCCAAATTTGGGGAATCATCAAAGACTTTAAAGCAGGTATTGTAACTATATTCCACAAAATAAAGGTAAAATGGTAAGAAAAAATGACATTCAGAGCGAGCAGAGAAATAGAATTGAATGGAAATTTTGAAACAAAAAATACAAAATCTAAAATAAATCCACTGGATGGGCCCAACAGCAGACTGGAGTGACAGAGGAAAGAGTCGGTGAACCTGAAGCTAACAGATAGTATGCAATCTGTAGAAAGTGAAGTTCAGGAAAGAAAATGAACAGAGCTTCAATGACCTGTGGCACAACATCAAAAGGTCTAACATCCATATCGTTTGAGTCCCAGAAGCAGAGGAGAAAGGGTTTAGTGCAGAAAAAATATTTGAAGAAATAATGGCCAAAAACTCCCCAAATTTGGTGGAAGACAAATTTAGAGATTCTAAGTGCTCGGTGAACTCCCAACAGAGGTTAAAAGTAAAGTAAAAACCAAAGTGGTCTATTTCCTGTAGACTTTCGCTTGGTAACCCATTCAAGCTTCTCATAAATGTTCTAATTCCTAAGCTGTTCATTCCTTCTTGCCTTAATTGAACAAATACATACTTTCATTTCATTGAAAACAGCATTAATTGTTAAGAAGCACCATTACTTTATATAACATTTTTAAATTCTATCAGTTTGAAGATGTCATTGTAAAAGACACATCATGATTTCAACATGTGAAAATGTAAGGGAAAAAGAAAAGTAAATCTTAGAAAAAATACAAAACACACAATGTTAAGCACTCACTGAGCACTAGAAGGTACTGTGGTGAGCAGAACGGAACAAGCACCCCGTCGTGATACCTAATTTACACACTCCTCCTCTAACATTACTCACTGCTCTTTCTTCTCGACAAAATATGCATTTAGAAAAGTTCATTGATCTACAGTGTTAAAACTCTTGTGCAAAGTCCCCTCCCAGGCCCTCCCTACTTTAGAGCCTTCTCTACCAGCAAGGGAAAAGCACAATCCAATAATAACGAAGTTTCCACTCTAATCAGTCTCTAATTGTCATCAGATTCCATTTGTCTTCTGTTTTTTCTGGAAAGGGTGACAGGCTAAGTGAGCTATTTTTTTTCATTTTTCATTTCAGCCTATTTCCAACTCAACCCATCCCCCCCCCGCAAAAAACCTCCTTGCAAAATTACACCCTTGCAAACTAACTCAAGCTGATTTCCTTATTTTAATGAAAAACTATTTCTGTCTTAAGCTGGGACAGTTTTATGTATATTTAGAGTCCATTTCATTCTCAAGTTATTTATAAAGTAAGACAATGCACTGGAAATTGTTTTTTTTTAATTAAAAATAAGGAAATTTCAGGTTTTTAAAAACTGCATCAGCCATTAACAGCCAAAGATATCGTTCTCTTCATAGTATTTGACCCCTTACTCCCACTTTTGAAATAAAACGTAAGCTGCACAATCCTGGGTGTACCTCTAAGTGATCCCGCTCACAGCTATTAAGCTTTTGGGGAAAAAAACCAGACAAGATTTCCCTCTACTACTTTTAAAAGTTCAGATTTTTTATTCATTCCTTTTTCCAGATGTCCAATTTTTTAACCCGTGTTTCAAACTCATATTGCTAACACTGCTATTCCGATTCATAAAGAACAACCATACGTGGTGGTGAGCCCTTGACACACCAGCAGTGGCCAAACAGCTGGTATGCAGACCCGGACCACCCCAGTTAAAGGCCGCTCTGGACAGCCCCCTCCCCAACTCCAAGTCACTCGTCTGTTCTTTGCATTCATAGAGATGGAGGGTTCGAAAAATAAAATGAAACAGTGGCTTACTAAAAAAATGGACTTAATGTGGTCAGATGTCAACTTCAAAGTGACCAAGAGCCCTCTGACCCTGAGCCCTTCTTCTGGCGATGGGCCCGTAAGCAGGCAGCCCTGCTCCAGGGGAAAAGTCAGCTTTACTGAGTCCATGTAGGTTTCCTAACCGACAGCCCGATGTACTGCTGACAGCGGCCATGACAATCGGCTGTAACTGTTCCTCTGGAGCTAACTGAGCTACGTTATACAGAAACAGAGGTTTCTCCGGAACAGTCTTGGCTTCCTGGGAGTCTAGCTGTGGTTGACCTCCTAAATGATCACGCTGTAAACAAACTCTGACACGTAACCTACAGTCCCGAACCACCCCAATCTGGAAGCCCCAACGAGCCCTCCGCATTTGCTCTCCTGGAAAGCGAGTAGCTGCAAGGTCCCCGTGGGGAGATCCTATCAGATAAGCTCAGTCTGGAAACGAAAACGTGACAGTAAAACTACAAACTGATGTGCTTCGTTTATTGTGCCACATGTGGGGCCACTTATCAAGCCTAGTGTTTTTACGAGAAAAACTGGACACACACTGAGGAGTATAATTCTCAAGTCTCTGAAATATCAGCCATTTTAGGAGGCATTGAGAAAAAACGATCCAGCATTGTCTTTCGGTAAAGCACGCTCGCATGTTCTTATGGCTCTATGGGAAGAGGGAAGTCGAGGGGGGAAGGTCAGGAGTTGGAAATATTATCTGATGAAATAATTACTTTCGCAAGCTGCTACACTGGCGCCACGGCGACCGAGGGTCCGGCACAAAGGAGCGCCCGCCTGACGATCTGATGCCCCGCCCAGCAGCCCGCCACCTGCAGCCCGGGCCCGGGCCCGGGGGAGGGGGCGCCCGCAGACCCCCGCCTCTCGCCACGCTACCTCTCTTCAGGGCACTGGATCAGACATGGCAGATAACCAGCCAAAAAAAAAAAAAAAAAGACAAGACCAGACCAGGGGGAGAGGGTTACCGGGAGGGGAAAAACCTAAAATTTGGACTCAGAGAGTCTTTTCAAACACTTTAATCCTTTCGTGCTGATGGTTCCTGGAGCGTCCGTGGCTGGCACTGGACCCTGTGCCGGGAAAATTCGACTCCCTAAGCCAATGCGTTAAAGAGGAGACTGCTAATCAGCTAAATAGAAACTGGAATCTGTTCACATGAAGTCTCTTTTCCCCCCCAGCACCAGAGGGACACCATAGTGTTCTGAAATACACTCTTGACATCATTTGGCAGGCAATCCTATTTTGTTGAACATGATTCATCCCTTAGGTTATTGTTTTTAATATTAGAAAGTGAGCTTTTAAATGCCAAACAAATTTTGCAGCAGGGAGACAAAAGATACTCCAAGTGGTCTCACTGGACCTTCCACCAACTGCGTCCACCAAATGGCTTAAAAGACAACCTTCCCATGGTGTCTCAGAAGCGAGGCAGAGGCACGGCTCTGTCCAACTATTACCTAATACGAGACTTTGTTCTCCAAGTTCACAGAGACAGTGTTTGTGGGCTCGGGGCTGCTCTCAGGTGGGCAGAGCCTGTGGAGTGAGGACTGCGGAGTGTGAGCTGCAGAGGGAATGAGCGAGCGCAGGGCAGGCTGGGTGGCGAGGCCGCAACGGACGCTGCTGCGGCTACAAAATGCCGCTTATTACTCAGACGTACCTCCTGTCCATGTTGCCACTGACCATGAGATTGGGAGGGCTGTCCCTGAGGTTGACACACGTGAAGTCGCCAAGCGCATTCCCCAGCTTCGAGAGGCAGCGTTCCGCTTCCAGGCTGTACACCAGGATCTGGGGAGGAAGAACACGCAGCGTGCCATTATGTACAGCAGACCTGCGGGAGACACGGTTCACTCGGCACCGTCCACGCACGGCCGTTATCTCAGCTCCTAGGAAGCATGTTCTGCCACTACATAGCCCGATCTTCTCCAGGTCACGACACTACAGGGAAAGGCTGTTAGAATGACGAAAGGAAACGCAAAAGAAAATAAAGGAAAATCCAGAGAGTGCCTCGGGCCAAGGTGCAAACAAACTCAAAGGACACACACAAAAAAATGCCAAATGAGGAAATCAGGTTTCCCAGTTTCCCAACACAGAAGAGCTGTGGAAAATAAGGTCACTGCTGCTTCTGGTTGGAATTAATGGGAAGGTAACAGATCCAGCACGGATCAAGCTGAGCCCACATGGGTTCTCTTTCTTTTGCCTCTGTATTTATACCACAGAAAGTAAAAGAAAGACCAGTATGAGTATCCAGGAAGATGAAGCTTGCACAGTTAGCCACTAGGTGATTCCTTTAGGCTAACCTACAAACCCAAACACAAAGTGCTAGTCCCCCACTCTCCCTCCCTCTCCAGTCCCTCTCCACTTGCTAATTTCAGGAAGCTCGGTTCCAGGAGGAATGGGGGCAAATAAGGCATTCTGCATCTCTAGACAACGTATTCATTAATGTGAATACTTCTGTGCCTTCTCTCCAGCAAAAAGGAAAAAAAAAAGGATGATGTATAAATAATCTTCCTGAAGATTATTTAAGTCTTTTACTAAAAACGAGTCTTATCGATTCAACTTAATTAACATTAAATGCTTGCTACGGGTGAGTCACTGCTGGAAGTACTGGGGACACAGTCCTCGGCCCCCAAATTCACAGTTTGAAAGCCTCCTCGTTAACGCACACACAGTTCTATGACACGTTCTAGTCTGTGGATCATGTGTAATATTAATCACTGAACTGAAAAGTTTTAATATTTTGTAGTGAGATTCTCCTGTCTTAGCACACGTGTGAAAATGTGCTTCCTTTTTCTTGTTAACCTATTTGTTTATCAATTATTAGTACACAGGTTCTTATTTTAGTACTGAATTAATATTGTCTCCATCTTGAACACTGGTGATCTCGCCATCAACACATACTTCAAACAAGTCAATCTTTATAGTACAAACACTATATTAACTAACTACTGCTAACAGCACCTAAAAAAAAAAGGGGGCAATTTCAAATTTTAAAATGCCTTAACCATAAAGACTATGGAGAATAAGCAAAATTGTATTTTTATTTTTATGCAGTTGAAAAGTTTCTGAGAAAATTTCAATAATTCTAAAATATCCAAAATAAGATTATTATTCCAGGCAAGAACACAGAAATAATCAAATCTTCTATCTACAGAGAATAACCTAGAAATGGCATTAAATCACTTCCTGGAGGGAGAGAAAAATAAAAAACAGCAACCTCATGGTCTACCATAAAAGTAATATTCTGCCCTTATTATCATGGAGCTTTCGGTAAGAGTTCTTGGACTCAATACCTTGTTTTGAAAATACTTCGACTTCTACAGCAGGAAGGTTGGCCTTATAAAATGTGCATGGTAAATAATTAGAATCTGATATTAGTTGCTTCCTAGTCTCTGCTTTTTCCAGAAGTTCTTCCTTGATAAGTGGATGGGTCATTTCTGAGTGGAATAGTGAGATACCTCTTCAAGAAGACTACAAATTCATCATAAAGACATCTAAGTTAGTCGTCAGGTATCAAGTATTTTCTAAAATGTTTAATAATTCAATGAATCAGAACTATCAGAAGAGTACCTTCGCCATTACGTTTAGTTAAAGACCACAGAGACTGGAAAACACATTACCCATCTCAAAGGCGGTTCTTTCCCTGTTACAAGTCCCTTAACGACCTTTACCATTCCTCCCTCCCTCCCACACTCTCTCTCTTTTAATAAGGTTGAGCAAATGGGACTTCATTTTATCTGATTGCCACAGACTAGAGAGATTAATTATTCATGCTCACACTCTCCCTCTTGTTAAGACCATGCATTAGACTAATTTTTCTCTTTATTGCCCTAGTTGGGCGAGTCTCAATCCACGGCCACTTGACTCACTCTGAGGTGTATGGATATGCTGGAAAGAAGGAAAACTACCCGTAGCTAAAATCCTGGAGAAAATACTCTGCACTAATGTGACCGCCAAAGCAACAGAAGTTGCTGGGGATTTTTTTCTTTTAGGTACCAAGTATATATTACCAAAGAGCTTAAATAGTGATCACAGAGCAAACTTTCATAGATGTTAGATGTTTAAGAATTATCTAAAATACCTAAACCATGTTAAGACTGGGAGAATGCAGTGTGTAGTTTGGGTGGTTTTCCTTTCTTTTTAGCTTCCAGGTGGCTAGATCTAGAGGGCACCTAGTGGAAGCGAGTATTGTTTACAAAGAACTTTAGCAGAAAGTTCTATTTTTTTCTTTTTAGAGATCTTAAAGTATTTTCATAAATCCTAGTCTTAGAATCTTAACTTTCAATTTTGTCCAAGCTAATCTAACATAACAGAATTACATAATAAAAAGTGGCAAACTTTTATATATCCACCTCTCAGAAATAACCACTTTAACAGTTTAATGTATATACTACCAGACTTTTTCTATACACATCTATCTGTCTTGTGTCTGTCTGTCTCCCGCCACTCCCATATGTGTGTATAAAACTGTGCTTTTCTCTGAATGGGATTATTGTTTTGCAATTTGTTTTTCCTACTAAATAACATGAGAGTTCTTTCCTTGTCAGTGCCTCTAGATAAATTTTGTTCTTTTTAATGGCAGCAAAGAATTTTTCCATGGATATTTGGGTTGTTTCTAATTTTTTAGACAAAATAATTTTTTAGACAAAATGGATATTTGGGTTGTTTCTAATTTTTTATTCGCTCAATAGCTAGTCAACAGTATTTATTAGTCATCTTCTATGCAGTGGGCACTGGAATGAACAGGGATGGTGGATGACGTGCAGCAGCCTCAGCCTGCTGCCAGCTGAAAAAACCCACCTCTTCGCCAGCTGGTGCATGGCCACCAGCTGTCCTGCTCCTCCATACAAGGGACTCACCTCTCTGAGGAGACCGACCTCATGGCCATGTCCTAGCAGCTGGTGTTGGAAGCAGCAGGGGCAGCAGTGTAAAGTCAGGAAAGAAGCGGCCACAGGCCCAACATCTGGAAAGCATCGGCCACTGCCCTGGTACAGGCAGGCTCTGGACCCTCCAGGTGTGACCTGGACCATTTAGAGTGCCCAGAACTGCTTTCCAACCAACCCACGAAGGAAAGAGCTGAGACATGGCTACTGTCCCTGCGGTGGGATGAGCTCAAGGCAGGTCAACCTCCCCCTTCACCCAGCCAGACCAGATTTAGCACTGCGAACGCTTCCTAAATCTGGGACTGTACCACCCTCATATTTAAGCAGGAAGCACTTGCACACGGGAATCGCTATGAAGAGATCACAGAGCCTTGAGGCTCCGGACTTCTGGTCATGTACCGATGAATGACAACAGAAACCTTAAGTTTACGAAAATAGTGAGTCTTCCTCATACTCGTATGTGCCCAAGGCGTTCCGCTGACAACAGTATCACCCCGAGCGGCTGCTCACTTCCTGAGAACCCCAGCACTGCCTCTCCAAGGAGTGAGGGGTCGTCTGATGGCTTCCTTACAAGTCTGTAGCATTTTTAAAGGCTTCGTGAATTAAAGTTAACTTGTCTGCGCCGTTTTAAGAAAAGGAAAAGTGGCAGAGCAGAAGTTTAGGAGATGACACGCGGGGCTGAAGCAGAGTAAAAGATAAAAGACGCGGGGGACGATGCGAATACAATTCCTGGAGACGACGACGTCCACCTCCTTTCTTTTCGGATCCCTAGCAACCCGCTCCATCACTTTTTTTTGCTCTTCTAAGGGGGGAAAATATGATAAGAAGCCAAATTCTAGAGAGCAAAGCAAATAACCCTTTGCTCGTCCATCCCTAACGAGCTTATTTTGTGCTCTTTGTGCCCTTAAGACACAGAGCTACTTCTCTCGTCAGTGCTGCAGGTATCTGCCATCTACACGCTTCATCTGGTGTTCCCAAGGTGCCATCTTAAATTGTGCATTACCCTCCCCCTCCTTTTCCCCAGACCTACGGTTCTCAAATACTGAGGGGTAGGAGAGTCACAGAGGAAACTGTAATTTTAGGTCAGCTGAGACTGTGACCAAGCACCATGCCGTGTATTGTAAAACGCTGTCCTAGACTCGGCCTGAAAGATTCCTTGAGAAAGAGACCCTATCATTCATTCTTGCAGCTTTGATTAAGGACTCTTCAGCTTCCAGGTGCTTAGAAAGTGCTTACAGACTGATTGGTACACATTATCAAGTAAACTCAGAGCTTAACACAGTCCGGGACACAATAAATACTCAGATATTCCTTTTTTTGCGTAACACATCCCTCTATTTCTTGATGTCTAATCTTGCTGCTGGCTTGTATAAAGGAACCACTGCATCCGACTCAAAATAGGAGGTTCCACAGATCTCTCTCCGTAATATCCAGATTCTAGAACTCCTAAACTGTACCCACTGCTGACAACATGGCAGACTAGAAGGTCTGGAAAACCCTCCTGTTTCCCAAACACCGAAAACGCTACATAAGATTCAGTCTATTAACAAACATTCCTTCAACCATTCTGTTTAACTTCTAAGAAATCATAGAAATTCTGAGCAGCCCAAAATGGAGAGCACTAAAACCAGAAAGGACCGTGAGCTCCCACACCAGGGTGGTCTGGGGACATCTGCCAGTCTCAGGAGCCTAGAGAGCTGGGGAGCAGGAGGCAAAGCTTGTAGCCAGCACCAAGTGGAACATCAGAACTGAGACTTCTGCCCAAAGCTGGGGCCCTTGTGCAGCTATGTACACTAGGTAAAAAGCAAATTAGGGGAAAAAATCTGTTCTTTGGCAAAGAGAGTCTACCCAGAAACTTGTCGGCCTCAGGTTCAGCTAAGGATGGAGAATGTTTGCTCTAGGGTTTGCAATCACATGTCCGCCCTCACACAGGTTCAGAGTTTGAATTTATACTACCTGCAAGGCCAAAAAAACCCCAGCCCAGTAATTAGTTTACAGTACTGTCAGGCTGGTACCATGCCTTCTAGTTCCTGGCAGAATCTTCTCAGGAGGAAGACCCTCTCAACCCAAGCCCCTCCGGAGAGCTGCAAATCAAGATCAGCCAAATATGAGCTCACGATAAAACGAAATTCCAAATACAGAAAGAAACAACTCATTGTAAGTGACAGGCAGAAAACAGACGAATTAGACTTCCAAGGATATCAGATAAAGAATGTTTATAGAGTAAAAGAGGGTATGGGTCAAAAGCGGAAAATTGATTAAGCAGCTCTGAAAAACAAAACAAACAGAATTTCTAGAAATTAAAAAGTCAGTGGATGAGTTAAGTAAGTAATTAGAGTCCAAGAGAGAATTCTGTAAATTGCAAGACAGATTTTAAGAAATGATTCGGAATGCAACACAGAGAGCAGAGGAGGAAAATATGAATGAGCTGTGGATTGTGCAGAGGAGAGAACAAACTGGCCTAATAAAGAACTAACCTGAGTCTGCACAGAAAGAATAGAGAACATGAGGAATAGGAAAATTTCGACAATGATCGAGAATTTTCTACCACTAAAGGAAGGAAGCACAAAAAAATCCCCAACAGGAAAAATAAAACTCCACACCTGGAGGCCGAGTGAAACCACAGAAAATTAAAGACAAGAAAAAGATCTTTAAAGCAGCCAAAAGAAGAGAAAGTCCTAGAAAGGAATGACAATTAGACTGACAGCCAACTTCTCCGTGACAGTGACATCGATGGAAGTCACAACCAATAATCTCTTCAAAAGGCCGAGAGAAAATAACTGTCCACCTGGAATTACAGAGGCCGAGCCAAACTACCTGAGAATGAGAGTGAGATAAAGATTTTCATGAGGGTGAAAACACAGAGAACACCTGAAGCAGGGGGACCCTCAATGAAAGAACTTCTAAAGAATACACTTTTGAAAGATGGAAAATCATGATTTAAAAAAAGATGGGAGCTACTGAAGGAATTGTGAGTAAAGATTCAGGTAAGTCTGCATAAAAGTACACCAATACTGACTATAAACAACAACAACAATGCCGATTTTGGGTTAAATAAATAGAACAAACTGTATCTAGTCCTTATTATTACCAACAGCCAGTGCCCTGACTCAGGGCGACGCACCACGAACACAAGGATGCCAGACGCACAGGGGACCCGCCAGCATTACGGTGTGGAGTGAAGAGAGGCTTCCTTGGATACCTGTACTGCATGTGGCACACAGGAGGGGCTCTGCATATATCTGACGGAAGAATGAATAAATGCTACATAACTCTGCCTGTATCTACAGGTGAACAATACACCGGCCTTACAGTAAAGGGATGCTCATGCATACAACTGAACGCAGTAAGTCAATCTGCTTTCCACCAACTGCAATATATTCAGCTGGTTCAGAAGTGGAGGTACAGTTTCATTTGATACAGACTTTGAAGTACAAGACTAGTAATGCTCATTTTAAAAAAATAAAACATACAAACGAAAAAGACCGCCCATTCTTGGGGCAGAATTTACTCATGTAAATGACCCGAGTTGCTATTCTGACCCCACATAAATATGACCCACAAAAATGTGGTCAAAAACTTCACTACAAAAAATGCTGGGTCCACATATCAATGTTTGCATACAAAGCTAAGTGAATAGCCTCTATAAATTCACAGATGAGCTCAGATTTAAAAAAAAAACAACAACGAGAAAGACAGACAATTGGGGAGGGAGGGGGAACTAGTAAGAAAAGAGTAAATCATACACAAAACAGCCAATAAAAAAATAAAAAAGCAGTTAATATACATGAATAATGGATGTCTGATTTAAAAGCAGTTTACTCCGATATGATGTAATTTTTGACATTCAGCCAGAGAGACTATTTTGTAAGTCCTTGCCAGAGATAAGTCAGAGCGTGAGGCTTGGTAACAGGCATATCTGTGAACATGTGGAAAATGACTTTCACCACCATCCCAAAGGTGACTTTCTGTTGGCAAACAAAAACTTGCCTCTCAGGTGCACTTAGCAGCAGCAACGAGCAAGATGCAAAGCTTGAAGAAATGGCCCCCTGACAAGCACAGATCCCTGAGCACCCCCCCTCGACAGTTTCCATGACATGCTTCTGGCACAGTCCACATTCAAATGCAACACAAAGAGAGAAGCAGCTTGGGCTGCCTTCATGTTTAAGTTTTAATTGGAGTGACAAGCCCATGAGGCCAAGATATTTCAGGGACGGGACGGTGTTGCTGAGTGTCGCCAGGCGCTGGGTAGGCAAGGCCCGTGTGTGCTCTCCATCACCAAGTGCCAATGCACCTGCAACCCCCGCTGTTCCAGGACTGGACTCTGCCCGGGAAGGCACTGCCAATCACTGCAGACTGTGCCAGACTCGGGAGCTTTGTGATGTGGGCAGATGTCTACAAAGGACAGGAGCGAGGCCAAACCAACACCTATTGTGACCTAAGCCTGAAAAGAACCCAGAGAGCAAGAATATGGTCTGGTGAAAATGCAGGCAAACGCGATCCAAATCTATTTCTCTCCCCTCCACGATCTCCACATGCACCCACAGGTACTGGAAATAAGGGAGGGCAAGTCTGCTTTGTGGGGTGAGGAGATTATGCTGATTTGCTTTGGGCATCTCCTTTAACAACCTCTGTCCTGACACTAAGAACCACAAAGAACTGGTTGTGGGTACATACAATGAACAGGAAATGCTCACCATATAAGCATTTAGTCCAATGAAGAGATTATAATTATTATGCAAATGTGTAACTGAAAGCTGAAAATCCTCACATCCTCTTTTGATGCTCCCAACAGGCCTCGTTATAATAAAGAGCATGGACAGTTCAAAGCACTTCAAAAATATTAACGACATTAACTAATCACAGTCTCCATGAGAAAAAAAAGTTACTATTAAACCTGTTCTCCATTGGAAGACTGAGGCTGCAAACTATGAAATGCATTCTTTAAAATTAAAAGCAATTTGGATATTATTTAAAAAATGAGAAGATTACAAGTGAGATGACTATGCTGTGAAGAGAGCTGTAAGCCTATAAACTCAGTTAACACCGTACGTAGGGTTCAGGATATTACACTGACTTGGATATCAATTTCCTGTTAACTAGTCTGGCAACTGCTAGTCTGGCCCCAAGTTAGACTAGACAAAGGCTTAGAAGAAGACAGGCAGAATGTAGCTAAAACCAAATGACTGAAACAAGCGACAGCTGATGGAGGAGAGTGACAAATCGCAGTGAACATGGGGGCCTTTGGTACAGGGCAAACAGTCCACCCATGGCTCCCCTTCACACCCAGAGGGCATGATGACCTTCAACGCCATACGGTGCATGACGGTACTGGCACGGACATGCTTAGCAGTGCTTCGCACATAAAGAACACTATAAATATTAGCTGTTAACAATTATGATGTGCCTTTCACACAAATCCTTTTAGAATATCATTCCATTTGATTCTTACAACCACCAAGAGGAAGACAGATAAATACTACTTTCTATATTTTATGCATAAAGAAACTAGGGTTTAAGTGATTTTAAATAACTGGCCCCAAATTTCACAGGTAACAACAGTAGCCAAGGACACACTAGGCAGAGAGCCCAGCTATTCTCATTCCTGTGTTAATGTCTGCCACCATATTATTCCTGATTTCTGGCAAAAATGGTTATTAATAATGGCTAATAGAGTGTTCTCTTATGTGCAAAACACTGCCATGATGCTTCTCTCACCTGATCCCTCAATTCCACAAAGTGGGTATCATGATTTTACTCACTTTACATATGAAGAAATGGGTAGAGATGTCAAACCACTTACACGGCTATGAGGTTTTGGGACCAGGATTCAAACCCAGGTGGGTGGGTTCCAAGTCCATGCTCTTTAAACGTCCACCCCAGGTGTTCAAAGCGTGGCCCTCAGACTAGCAGCATCGGCAGCACTCACCAGACGTGCAGGTTCGCGAGCCCATCCCAGGGTCGCTGAATCAGAAGCCTTGGGGCTGGGGTCCAGAGAGCTGTATTTTTCTGACACCTGCTGGCATCTGAGAACCCCTACACTACATCTACACTGCCTCCCAAGCCAACATCGAATTTCAGCCTTTAAAAAAGCATTACTCAGCTCTAAATACTCACTATGTGCTTCCCAACTGATGCCAATCTCATTAAGAACAGTCCTGGGCAGTAACAGTATCACAACGTGGGATGCAGATCCCGCATAGAGTCAGAGAAGGGGGTTGCTCGCTGAGAGCCAGAACAGGTGGTGAGGCTCCTTCTGGTAAGTGGGACTCTGGACGGACCTTTCCTGAAAGGATGAGGAGACGCAGGAGGAGGAGAGGGAATGCTCTGGATCGCACCAGCCTGGCTGGAGCAAGGGCTGGTTCTGGAGGTGTGGGACTGGGAGCCTGACTTCCCTGGTCTTGAAGGCCAAGCAGGAGGTGGGCACCAGGGCCTCCTCACAGTCTCCGGCACGCAACCATCACTCTGACAAACCTGTGATGGACCGTGAGGACCCAGGGAGCCAGCAAGTGGTAGGAAAGGTCAGGGGCAAGTGCGGGCAGGGGGCTGGAGAAGAACTATCTCCGAGTCATTTTCGATATACATCGTAAAACTTATTGTGAATGTGAGATAAGAGTTCATGGCCCAAGTTACCGTCACAATACAAAGAGGCACCTGGAGGAGTAGGTGGGTCCTGGGCCAGAGGTCCTAACCTCGAAAGACCTGAAGAAATCTGGGTACTGAACTGGGAGCAGGAGAGGTGAGCGGAGGCTGGAACCCAGGTCACAGCAGAGCTGCTTTCTCCGTGCCACACAGTCCAGACGATTCCTCCCCTCATTCTGACACACTGTAAACCTCGTCTCCCCTCCCAAGTCCCTCGATTCGGAATGTGAGTATTGAAATGTGGACTGAGTTTTCCTTTGCCTATCTACAAAACCAGATTTACCCTGTAAATTAATATCACACTGAGAAAATGCTTAAAAGAGTAATGTTTTTTTTTTAAAAAAAGTAACTTTGCATCCATTAGAACTCATCTGCAGCTCAATAATTGGTAAGTTAATTATAAACATACTGCCTAACAGTGCCTCACAAAAGACTGAAGCTCTGACTAAATCAATCAAATTCATCTATGTATTGAATAAAAAACAAAAGTTCTCTACTTTGTAATATTACATTAGTCTAGTTTATTGAGCTACTGTGTATTTGAAAATAGTAAAATGTCTTAAATATTCTGAAATTCAAACTCACATAGGCCATTTTCTATATGTTTCTTTCTCCTGCCTTCCCCAAACCAATACCATCAGTCTAAATTGTCTGAATATGTTATACATAATTGAACTCATATAGCCTATTCTGCAGTGTTACAGGCAAACATTTCCAATAGCCCTCCCCTTGATCTTCGGTAACTGAAAAACAAACTGAGTTTTCATCCTTGTAACAAACCTAGTTGCTGCTTGGACAGGAGACTCATCTGGCTGGAATAGACCAAAGCCATACCTCCCCAACCCTCCACCCCCGCCCATCTACAAGGTTGAATAAATAAACGTAAAGATCAACCCCAAGTTCACAGTCTCCCATGGGTGTGAAATGGTAAACGAGGACAGAAATGCCACATAAATAATCAGGAGAGCCATTAGAAAAATTAGGCCCTAAATAAAAGTCTAAGCTTAATTCGAAAGACAAACAAAAATAGCAATGATCAGCATATTCTTCAATGTACTAATGTTCTTGTAAGCTTGCTCAGAGCTTCGAGAACCCTGATCAATGTTTCTGAAAATTAGAAAATGATACAAATGTCATTGGTACACAAGCCTTCGCTTGGTGAAGAGGGCTGGCTCTGTGTCTCAAAGTGACTCAGCATTCGCATGAACTTACTGCATTAGTTCTTCAAGAGGCTAAATTGACCTGTCCCTTTCTATTCTAAATGCATTTTTTCAAAACTATTCTCTGGAAAATGAATCTGCTGAGGGACCACAGACTGCTATCAGTACTTCAGCACAGTTCCCACAGTAGCCCACAGTACCCGTGCCCTGGCAGGCCTGGGTCACCCCAATGCTGCTTCCGGGCTCCCCTGGAAACCCCTCCTCCAGGTCTGCTGCCTCTGCCTGGACTGTGTTCTTGACTAAGGCTTTCCTGAAGAACTCCAACCTGACCCCAGAGCTGCTGGGGATGGGGAAGTACTGGTGCTCAGTATCTAACAAGTACTGAGCACAGCCATGTGCAAAAGCGCACGACCTACCTTTCCCAGGTATTATCCTGTTCGCAAACAGGGAACCCGAGGCATGTAAGTAACTTGCCTAAGGTTCGTCTGACTCTGAACCCCTTACTCAGTCCCCAGTGGTTCTACCACTACCTTGACTTGGCGGAAAACACTTTTCCCTCTATTTACTTTCTGTGAGTTCATCGCTTCCTCACGGGAGTGAGCCAAGGTCGCTGGAGACCCTGAAGCACTCTAAGCTTCCATAAGCAGCAGCAGCTGTCCAAGAAATACTTTTTGCAGAATCAACATCATCACTGGACAAAAGATCAGAGGTTGTCAGGTCCTCAAAGTCTCCAAGTGAGAGATTTCTTGCTCTGTCTTGAGAAACCTGAGGGCTCCATGAGGGTTCTCCCACCATGTAAGGAGAATCTAACATATTATATAATCACACTAACAATTATATCACGACTGATACCATTTTCATATTAAAATATGCACAAAACGCATTTGAATGTTCAATCCTCCCCTACTTATTTGTATAATTGTTCATCGCTCTGGGATTCAGCAACTTCACTATTGAAGGTCTCCCTGTGACCTCACGTCCATCTCGGTATGGATAAAAATACCTTGACATCGCTAAGTTGCTGTTAAGGAACACAAGGCTGTAAGCCCTGAGGCAGATGTCACGTTTGAATCATCTCTAGGTTTCCAGTGCCAGTCAGAAATCCAGCACATAGTATGCGCTCAGTAGTCATTAACAATGACAGTAACCTCGGCAACAAAAACGGGCCCTTCTGGTAGCATCACTCAATAACCCAGAAAACCGGTCTCCAAGAACTGCTTTCCTAAATGACTCCAAGAAGAAAGGAAAAATAAAACATTTTAAAGGTTTACGGTGAAAGTGAAAAGGAAATGAGATGTGTCCATTGTGAACTTTCCATTTTAAATTAGTCATCCTGCTTCAAAAAGACTAAGTTTTTAATTCTTCTCTGGAATGAAACCTTGAACTAAAGAAAAGACGGACTGCATACTCGGAGGTAGGCATAGAGGAGCGTGGTCGGGATCCACGAGCACCGTGTCTCCGATTCCAAAGGCTCTCCCAGACAGATATTTCAACTCGTGACGAGTGCGAGCAACCAATCCAGAGTCTTTTCACGTCCGTGTGAAGGGAATGATTATCATAAGAGACGTTAGCAATTATTTTCCAGCGTGATGTAAGCTGAGGCAGCAGCGCCAAGCCAGCGTCCTTGTCAAACACATCCCAGCCTTCAGGATTACTTCACTCACATCCCCCTGATTAGGATGCACACCGCGCGCTGCTTAATACGGCCTGCCACTGAATGCCAAGCACTTCGGAACTAAATTAGGAAATGTGTCCAAATATACAGAATGATGCTAAGAGCCCTAAGCGGGTCTCTCTCTTCCTTTATGAGGCATGAGACTCGTGGTCAACATAATGCTCTTAAGTGAGGCAATTCTATCTCCTCACCCTCCATCGCTGAGAGCAAAATTTAATTCAGGGAGCAAAAGAATTAATAAAGACGATACAGTATCATAAGTTATGTTTTCGTGGGTGGAAGTATTTTTGACAGATTCAGGAGGTATAGAAACGAATCCTAAAGGAATGTTTGGGCACAAAGGGCCACAGTGACAGAGCTGACTCTGCTGTCTGCTCTGCAGCGCGGTGAGGAGATGAGGCCGGAGTAACTGCGATAGCACTGGTTCTTCTACAAGCACATGCGACAGCAACAGCTATCTTTAAGGGCATTAATGCCACTGAAGTCTGAGAAGGCAAGAATGCAACAGCAAAAACTTATTAATTCATTTTCACCTCAAAGTAAAAGACCTTTGAGCGGCCCTTCTCACCACACACCCCTTGCCCA
The DNA here is from genome assembly GCF_902729225.1 of Pteropus medius. Lineage (NCBI taxonomy): Eukaryota > Metazoa > Chordata > Mammalia > Chiroptera > Pteropodidae > Pteropus > Pteropus medius. The sequence continues at coordinate 3,501,631 of NW_024343733.1, read as the reverse complement.
GTGAGCTAGGAACTGATGAAAAAGTACCAATTTCCAGCCTGATCATGTCTGCCGGCCATAAGCATGGCCCTTATGAGATCTCCTTAGGAAAGAAACAGTAGAGCAATGGGCTTCCACAACCCTCTTTAGAAGCCCTCAGCTACCTAGCAGCCTCCAGTGGTGGAACAGCACAACACAACTCCACAGGTAAAGAAACGAGTTTAAACCACCTAATCTCTTCATTAAAAATTCAAGGAACATAGAGGCTGAACGGAAGGCCAAAGGTCATGTGTCCAACCCTCCTCATTTTACAGAAAGAGGCAGGTCAGCTTACCATCTCAATGGAACCACGGACTCTCCCTCAAACAATACCAAATACGCTGAGAAGGGACACATACCAGGGCATGGTGCAGTTCTTTCCACCCTCACAGTGACCTGAGCGGGCTGTCAGCCGCACTATGCTGGTTCTAGGCAAAGCCATGTGATTCTAAATGAATAGGCATCCATCCTAAAATCAGAGAGCTACAAAAATATTTAACGAAGAGCAGGACCAGACAGATCTCTGTATGTTCCTTCTGGCCTCGTTTGTTGTGATCTTTCTGTAAAGCTGGTGAGAGAAAAGATGTCAAAGAACTGCTAAAGGAATGGAATGCACAGCCATCTGCCACTTTCCAAGGGACAGCATCTATAGAGGGTGATAGTTATCAAAATTATAAAGGCACAGACCCCTTTGACCCAGAAAGTCTACTTTGAGGAACTAACCCTACAAACACATTCATGTGGACCAAGTGTTGTTCACATCAGCACAAGACCAGACACAATCTAACATCCATCGATAGGGGACTAGCTGAATGAAGGTGTACCTCCACAAGCTGCAACATCATAACGTCGCAAAAAAGAGGCAAAAAAAAAAAAAAAGCCCCAAACAAAAACACATCAAAGAAACACCTAGAAGTTCTGTATTATGTCATAAGAAATGATGAAATGATCTTCAAGAAATTTTGCTGCAGGAAAAAGCAAGGTGCAGAACGATAATGTAGTATTTTACCATTTATATTTTTTATATGTATGGGAGGACTACCCATACAATATGTATAGGTAATTTGCTTACATATGCATAAAATATCTCTGGAAGAATGCATAACTAACTGACAACATTGATTTGGCTCCAGGAGAAGAAACTGGGTGGCAGGCAGAAAGGAGTGGGAAGGGGTCTCCCACCGCATACCCTTTTCCTCTCTTTTGATTTCTGAATCAGGTGACTGCATTACCTAGTCAACACACACACATACACACACACACACACACACACACACACACAAAATATGTTTAAAAATCTGATCTTTCAACAAAGAATGGAAATAGATAATAGCCACTTTTTTCTATGACTTTAGTTGGTTCAAGCAAATGCTGGCCACGCCAAGGGTGGCCCCTAGTCTGACCTCCGACATTCCTGAGATGTCTCGGAGCACTATCTCTCCGATCCTTCCCACCAGAGCTGTATTCACAAGCCTTTTCTTAGGTTAAATAGATACATTTTCACTACATTACTTGGTTTCATTTCCTTAGAAAACTGTTTATTCACAGAGCTAGGTCCCTTGACAAGAACCAGTTTGTTGAAATCTGTTATAATGCTGCTTTACACCCCGCCAATGCCAGCAACACAACTGGTCCTCTGTAATGGTCTGTGATGAACACGCGATGGGCTGGCTAGCTCGATAGAGGAATGGATGAATCGGAACCATTATTATTTGATGCTCAGACAGCTGTGGTGCCCATAAATGTTAATGCGATCATCAAATGGTGCAAGGATATTCTCCAACTAAACAAAAAGAACATCTCTGGAATACTACAGGTTAGAGAAATTTCAGTTCCTGACTCAAATTTATTCTCTATCAACATTTGGACTTCACTGTCTGCTTTTTATCACAGTTAATCCATAATAGACTATAGCTAAACCCCAGTTTTGTATCAGGTACAAAGATAAACCAAACTCTCTGTTCTCATAAAGCCTTCATCTGATTCCGAGTTATACAGGCCAGAGGCACAGACACAAACCCCCATGTGTATGTAGCTCCAGGCAAACTCTATCACTAATAGTCTCACACCAACCTAATAAAATGTGCTGGGACACATGCTGCCAGGCCGAAGCACAGATATAGCCAAAACATGGCATTCACAAGCAAAGTGACACTGAGCATCTCACAAGAGATTATTTGGGTATTATGACATTACCTTATAGGATAACAGGATGACATAGTGTAATTCACACAGAAACGTGACATGACGATTAGATTTCTTAAAAATGCAAGTTTTTCTGCGGAAGCAGAAAATCCATTAAACACAATCAGATGGCAAGTCCTGCCTCCGCAAAAATAAGGGAAGTTTCATAGATAAAGTTTGGCTTCCCTCACGTTCGAGTGGGTGGTGTTCATGTTGAAGAAACATCTCAATGCAACGTTATTACCAGCACTACTAACAACAACCAGCCGCCCACCCCCACAAAGTATTTGAAGGTTTGGTGGTGTATTCACAAAATATTTGGATGACTAAATGCTACTGTCAAATTTCAAATAGATACTTAAACACATGCTTGTAGCAAATTTACTTCCGCTCTTAATTTTAAAATATCAATGGAAAAATACCAGTAACAAGTTTCTTAAGGGACTATAAACTTTCAAAAGTGAATTTTCATAAAATTAAGGTATTAATAGGCTGATTCTTATAACTAATGCCTTTAATTAGATTGGAAATTTTCAGAGGCATCCAAAAAAAGTGCCTATTTATATCAATATCTAAAAGATGCTCTCAGTCTAATTTTGCACTGAACTATCCCTTTAACTGATTTCTCAAATATATCTACTACGATTTTATCAAAATATACGATTGTATAGAAATAAATCTACTCAGGCAAGTCAAAGAGAAATAGGAACTGCCAGATGAAAAATTTATTGAGAATATGAAAAATTTAAATCAGGCTAGTATTAAATATACGTACTACTTCACTACACTGAGAACTTGAGAAATAAATGAGATAACTCGAACCCGAAAGCATAATGGATGAAAAATTAGAAAGCAAATACACAGTCTTTCTTCTCTCAACAAATGAGCTCACCAGGGATGGGAAAAGAAAATTTTTCAAAGCCCGAGAAAGGAAACTGCCTTAGGAAACCAACTGCTGTCCCCTTCCCCCGCTTCCCAGGAAGACAAAACACAGGAGTTATATCACCACAGACTTTTCAGCTCACATATGCTGATTATGCTCCAACAAAGCAGGCCGTCTTGAGCACAAAGGGAGTCCCTTCTCACGGTGAGACTACAGTAAGCCACAAATATTTTCTACTGCTTTATCTAACTTCCTGAATGAAGAACATGTAATTGGAATCCAGGATGCGTCAACTCTTTGAGTATTGACTAAGTTGTAAAACCAGTGACCACCTAGACAAATGAGATTTGACCTTTCAGGTGACCATACACATTATGGGAAACACAAAAGTCACAACCGGAGGCCAGAACCGAGCTAGGAGTGGTAATGAGAGGAGGCACACGGTGACAGCTAACTCCTACATGTCAGGCATTAGGCTTAAAGCTTTGCGTACATGTTTTCATCCTACAATTCTACAATGCAAGTACTGCTATGAACCCCCTTTTACAAAGGAGACAACTGAGGCATGAAGAGGGTTCAGCAGTAGGACTGGGATTGGGGTGTGTGTGTCCAGAGCCTGGCTCTCCTCCAGCCCACAGCACTGCCATGCGGAGGAGGGCCTCATCCTTAGGAGCAGTATGTGGTCAGAGCAGATGCTGGCTCAGAGAAGTTTCCTCCCACGGATTACACCACTGCTAGCTCCCGGGGTCAAAGGCAGGCAAAATGAAGGAAAAACAAAACTTTATCCCTCCCTCCCCTGATTCCACTGGATGAGAGTTCCACAAATCAGCTCTAAGATAAGACTACGTACTTGGCTGACAGTCAGGGTAGTAAAATGCTAGGCAGTGACAAAATTTAGTCATCGTGCAAAGAATTTCAATTAAAAACGTGTCTGGCTCTGAGTATCAGAAGCACTATCATGTACTGTTAGTGAGAACGTCAATTTTGAAAAGCAGTTTGGCAATGTGTACCAACATATTAAGTGCACATATCCTCTGACCAAGCAACATAACCACTAGGAATTTCTCCCAGAGATATTCTGCACAAAGACTTTTGCAAGTTGCAACACACACTCCAGCATGGTCTATAGCAGCCCAGACAGTGAAAGCAATCTAAATGCCTACCAGTGGGGGGACTGGTTATGCAAACTATGGATTGCAAGCACATGTTGGATCCTAGGAAGGGGGAGTTTGGTACGCACTGACATGGAATGCTCTCCAAGGTATATTACTGAATAAACATGCTGGGTATAGAACGGTATATACACTATGATCTCATTTCTACAGGGATATGTTTTTTAGGGTATAAATGTCCCTATTAAAATTTTCTAGATGGATACCTAAAAACTAAGAATAGTTTCTTCTGTGGAGCGGGGCTGGGGGAAAAGAAGAAAAAGGAAACAATTACTTTTCATTTTATATCCTTTCGAAGTGCTTAAAATTTTTTTACCATGCTAAATATGTATTTCCTGAGTACATCTTTAAAAAATGTATCAGAGAGCTTTAATTTTGTAATTGCCCTTTTAAAAATAAAAATTGATGTTCTTTTTTGTTAATTGCACATCTTGCTGTTTCTGTACCTTATTTCCTTCGTACACCCATCCCAGACTCTTCACTCCAAAAGCAGCCTGGTTGGCTGAGACATCTAGACAGGTGACAGGCTGGCCATAGACGTAATGGAGGGTTCTGGCAGAGTCGTCAGCCTTTAGCAGATAGACCAGATCTCCAGCAGTGGCTACTGCCACAGGGTACCTTCCGGTATCTGGAACTATTTCAAGGTAGTCAACCTGGTAAAGGATAAGAGTTGTTTAGTCCTTCAGGTCCCAACTATGATTCATCCTGACTTGGTCAAAAAAATATACAGTTCCTCCTACACATCAATGAGAAGACCAGCAAACCCACAGGAAAAGACAGGTAAAGGGGACGGTAAATGAAACACAGTTCTTGCATAAATGAAAAGATGCTCATCATAAAAGAAACACAATACACTCCTAATAAGAGAAATACAAAGTAAAAATTCACCGAGATACCATTTTCACCTGTCCTATCAATAAAGAGTCTGCTAAGACACAGGGCTAGAAGTGAAGGGGGCAACCATACGCATGGGTCCCACTGTTTGGCGGGATATAATCTGGTCCAACTTCTACAGAAGGAAATCTGTCAACGCCTATCATGTCAAATGCACATGTGCTCTGGCCTAGCGAGTCACTTCTAGGAATTTACTTACAAAGTCAAATTTATGCAAAATGACTGTATAAGGTTATTTGCTGTAGCACCATTCTGTCATAGCTAAAAACTAGAGAAACCTAAACATGCATTCCTAAGTACTGTAATTAACTAACTGACAGTATATCTATGTGTTGGAATACTATGCAGTCAGAGAAAAAGGCATGAAGACATTCTTTGTGAACTGATACAACTGGGATCATCTCTAAGGAAAATCTGGAGGAAAAGCAGGAACGCAAGGTAACAGGATTCACAGCGTGCTGACGGGTGAAGATAGGGCAGCGGAAGCCTGTGATGTCCTTGGCTTGATGCGCATCAATCTCCTAACAATGGCTCCTCCGAAGAGGAAGTGGTGTGGGGGGTGGGGGTGGAAGTGAAATTTCTCACCAGGCACCTTCCTGAGTCTTTTAAATCGTGAACCATGAGAGTATAATAACTATTCAAAGAAATTTTTTTACCAGAAACTGAATAAATAAAATTTGCTCAGTTGCTCAGGAAAAATCACATTTTAACATTTGTGTAAATACCAAAACTGCTGCCAAAACTGCTCTCCCCTGGTTTCAGTGTCATCCAGAGCAGAAAGGCCACTGCCAACAGCATTTTTTCACCACCACAGGATCCCGGACAGCAATATTGCTACCACTTTCTCTATCCCCTGAGCTTCCTTCAAGAATAATTTGCTTTTCTAGATCCGTAAGTGGCACGTTTCCCCCAAGTGCAGTTTATGACAGATTTCACCTCGAGTACATTCTGAGTACAAAAGCAGAGCATGGGTCATGCTGTGTAATTAGGAAACTCCACAATGTAAATAGACAGCACTGCCCTGATAATAACTACAAGAGTTCAAAAGCTTGAACGGTGAGGACTGTCCAGAGGAGTCCGAGACAGAGAGGAAGCGTCTGGGTGACTCTGCTAATCCTTGGGCCCAACAGTGTGAGTGGCGGCCCCACATTGGGAGCTGAGGACCCACCACAAGGGACGGATATTCTAGGCTAACGTTACAGACACGGGAACACTGCCCACGCAATTTGGGGAGACTACCTGGGGAAGACAAAAACGGACCAGCTCTACAGGCCAGACGGTGCCCTTTCTTGTGACAGTGTATTATGTGGCAACCCCCCACCCAGGGTGAGAAATAATACAGAAGAAGTGTTAAAACACGTGCCTCTGGCAACAGTTGCTTGCCCCCTTTCTCTACTCTAAAAATCATTTATTTTCCTAAAACTGACATCTTCAGTTTTGCCATTTAATTTCATCTTAATGTTGGATTTTGGACAGACCAAGAGGCTCGGATGGACGGTGGCTGTGCCATTTGCTGGGAGCTATAAAACGACTTCAAAAAGCTTCCAGTCTGTGCCAGGATGCCCACTGATTGCCAAGGCAGGATTTACATTTTATAGAGGGACTCGCATCTTAAGTAACTGTCTGAATTCATATAATTATTGCTGGTCTACAGTGTTCTTTAGTCAGAGACCAGATGATAAGACCCATGGTAGTTTCAAAAACAAACAAATATGATACTTTCACGTTTTTCTAATAAAACCCAAGGTGCGATAAGAGCCCCAGGCAGTTTTTGGGGGAACACTAAACCCAAACTTCAGAAATCTGATCATTAAAGAGATGAGAAGCTTATGGAGGTGAAGCAGAGACACCTCGGCTTTCTAGTTATTCAAGCCTAACAAGACTTCCACCAGCAGGAAAAGGGAGGGGAAAAGGATTTGTTCCAGGTCAGGCTATCAATTCATTATTCAAGGTTGGCTTTTCTGTTCACTCTCCCACTAGTGCCAAAATCAAGTTTGTTTAAAGTACATCCAAATTCGGCATTGACAGGTTTGAGCGCTTCCTTCTTACCACCAAATCATCTCCTACCATACAAATGCAGAAGCTCACGTACAAATGAACTCAGAAATAAGCTCTATATAAAGAACTCTTAAGGCTGGCTCAGCCTCGCACGACATCCTGGGACATGGCTGCCCAAATAACACTGACTTAAATCTACTTTCACTCAAGAGCTACTCTTAATTCCAGGTGAGAAAATCTCAGGAGGGAGAAAGTTTAGGATGAAAGCCTCCCTTCCCATACGAGCTGGGATGGTACCACTGAACTCATTTTCACTTAGAGATTAGGCCAGAAGCTGACCTAGGGTTTCCAGGGGTGAACGTCCGGGTGATGCAAAAGAGGCTGAGGGCCGCGACAATGAGAAACCCTGAAGTCGGCCCTGGGGTTTGAATCACAGCTTCTTAGCTCTGAGACTGGAGCAGGTCCACAAACTGCTGTAAGTTTCTATTGGCTTCTTGGTAAATAGGGAAATAATAGCACCTCTTTCACAAGGCTGTAGTGAGATTTATTCCTGTGTTGGGAGCTGCCAACATCATTACTACTTGTTTATGTTAGATCCAGAGGTTCTAAGAATAAGAAATAAGATGACCAGACTAAAAGCTCACCAGTTTCTGAACTTCAAATTCTGCAGCTATCTGCCAATACCCCTCCTCATTGGGGTGTAACATTACAACATCGAAAGCAGAAGCTGTGGCAACAGTTGCGTCTTCCTGGCTGAGGGCTAGTGCCTGTATTCTCGCATCGTGCTCAAAGCGATGAATAGGATCCTTTCCAGTCCTTAGATCCCAAATATTAAGAAATCCTATGTAGAAAAAAAATTTTTTTAATTCACTTAAAATGCACAATTATAGAATAACAATTGTTCAATATAAAGAAAATTAAAAGATAAATGATAAAATGTTAAAAAATATATTTGTACCACATAAAACAAAGGGTCAATTTCTATAATAAAGGGCTTCTAAGATTCAAGAAAAAAAAAAGCCACTGAAAAATGAGCAAAGTACATGAGCATGCTGTGTACAGAAAAAGAAACACAACTGACATAAATATAAGAAAACAATGTAAAACTTCACTCGCCATTAGAAAAATACAAATAAAAACTAATACAATACCAATCAAATTGATCAAGATAAATATATAAAACATTTGTTGTTGAGAATATGGGGAAATAAGCTTTCTCTTAAATTGCTGGTAGGAATGTAAACAAATTCACCCATTTTGGAGGCAATTTGATAATACTTACCAAATTACAAATGTTCTTAATTATGTCAAAAGATTGAAAGTTATCTATAGTCCATCAATATAGAGCTACTTAATGCCACCTAGATAGTTTGGAATTTAAATAAAATGAGCAGTTAAAAGAAGAAACAGCCTTATTAATACGCTATGTGAAATGATCAAAATATGTTGTCAAATGAAAAAGGTAAAGGACAATATAGAGGTATAGTATGCTACACTACTTTTATATTTAAAAAAATTTACACGCACACACGTGCACGTGTACACATAAGGAGAATATCCTAGAAGGCCACACAAGAAACTGTTAACAGTGATGAGCCTCTAAGGAAAGAAACCACAGGACAGAAACAAGAGTAGGAGGGAAATTTACTATTTATCTCCTTGTACATTCTGAAATGTTTTCCAAAAATTACCTTTACTAAAAAGATAAACTAAAAAAAAAAAGTTTTATGAGAGCGATCTAAGAAGAATAGGAGTACATATGTTGATTGCTGATTAGTTTTAACATATGGAGTTAAGTCATTCTACTTGTCTACTCATTTACGCAACTAATAATCATGGAGCACCTGTTCTAGGCCCGGCACTGCTGTTCTACATGCTAGCAACACCTGAAAGCAGCCATTAACCCACACGCTAAGTGGTTTTTATAAGTACTGTACATCCTTCCCTTCCACCACCCTCTTCGAGCTCCAGTTGGCCATGGTGCTTTATTATGCGTTGTTGTAAAACATGAGCTTGACTATCCCACGCTTGTTAAAAACTCCGATTTTACTATACACCCTTCTCCCCAGCAACTTGAATGCTGCTACCCATGTGAATCCCCCTCATACACACTGGACGTGTCTCCAACGTGCTCGAATTGTCTACAGCAGTAACCTCCAGGGATGGTCCCAGAACCAGCAGCATCAGCATCAGCATCAGCTGGGGGCTTGTTAGAAATGCAAATTCTCAGTCAATTTGAGCAAATGCTCAGGTTTGCGAACCCGTACAGGTAATTACACTTTTCTACTTCCCCATATTTGGAATGCCATTTATTCTTTTTTTCTCACCAAGTAATTTCTTTTTACCATTCCTGTCCACTAAGCTACTTCTTTTCCTCAAAGATTTGCCCAAGAAAATAACTACTTTCTGCACATGCTGGATAATGCTCAGTTCCAATTCCAAGAGACTTTATTTTTCAAAATTTACTGAGAAATAATTTGTGGAGATAACAGTCAGTGGCTATTTGTCTGAGTTCGAATCCACCTCCAGTGCTTGCTAGTGAAGGCCTCGGGCAAGCTACTTACAGTGAGCCAGTTACCTCAACTGTAAAACTGAAGATAACATTATCTACCACACAGGACCGTTGGGCAAATTAAAGGAGATAAAACATAAAATGCTGGAGACAAACCTCTCATACATTTTTATGTATTCTATAGTTCCTGCTGTGTTATAATGCATATTTAAGCTATTAATAGCACTAACTTCCTCCCAATTGCTCATCCATAAATCCAGTCCTAGTTCTATAACTTCCTATTACCTAAAACAGATGAAGCTTTTCATTTTTCTTCTCTTTGCAATCTATCTTCCCATCTTGTTTCTTGCTTTGTACTTTGTCTTTAAACAATAAATGCTTTGAACTTAAGATCTTACTATAAAGTATCCTTCAGCACTAAATAAATGTAGTCAGAAGAAAATAATACATTTGGGCTGCTTTGCAAGACTCTCGAACTGTCAGTAGGCTAAGCTGGTGATTAAAAACAAAAGCAGAGCTTTCTTCAAGTTACATGTTGCTTCAGATTTAAAACACAGGGTACTCAATATCTCAAGGACATAATATCAAAAATTATGATAAACTTGGGGGATAAACATATCTCAAAAGAAAAGGTTCCATAACACATTCCCCAGAAAATATGTTGGCAAATTCCTTCCATTCTGACTCGGAAGAAACAGACATGCTGCAGAGAATGCCAGTGGCTCGACACAGTAACACAGGAGACAGGTACATTCCAAGATGTGCCTCTTCCCAATACTTCCGCACTGCCTTTGTTTGGAGACATCACAATCAACAGTAATGAGAAATAAAAATTGCTATTTGCCTAGAGCTTTCCAACATTCAGACTCTCTCATCTGTCAACTCCCTGTGAGTGCTCACTTCCATCTTGGGAAGACTATACATCCTTTTCCTCGTTTTACAAAAGAGAAGAGACAGAAACTCCAAGTGGTTAAACTGTCCAAAGCCACCTGGTACATGATGAGGCCAGGCTGGAATCTAGCTAGAAAAGTGCAGGATGAGCAGCTGCATTTACAAGTGCATAAAATAACTATGAGATCGATGAGTAACTGACGTAAACTCACCCTGCGTTCTGCCAAGTGTGGAAGTTATTCAACCACAGCTCACTCTAAGCACACATGGAGTTTATCTATAAACACATTTTTCATTATTAATCAAGTATCGGTTTTGTTGGCATCATTTTCCCAACAGAATTGTATGCAATAAAATACCCTTCACCACAAGGTTGAATTTCATAGAGCTATCCTAAGAAGGGTCTTTTTGGAACATACATTCTAGGGTCCCAGCAATTTAGCGGTCACCCCCTTCTCTTCTGAATGCCTGTGGTGTCGTCACCTTTGTCAGTTCTCCCTGCTTCAAATGTCAAGTGTATACCTTGGTCAGATCCTCACTTGTCGATGGTGCCATTATCATCTGCAAAGTCCTCCAAGATAACTTTAAAGTGCATAAACATTTAGGAGTGGTACGTCCTCTTGATTATTATGAAATGTCACTCTTTATCCCCACTTATATTCTTTGCTCTGAAATCTACTTTGCCTGATATTAACATAGCCATTCTAGCTTTCTTTTGATTAGTGTTAACATGGTATATATTTTTCCATCTTTTCACTTTGCCATGTGTCTTTACATTTAATGTGGATTTCTTGTAGATGGCATAGAGTTAATCTTGCTTTTAATTGAAGTGTTTAGACTATTATCTTTAATGTATCATTGGGAAGAATGGGTTTAATCTACCATTTTTCCATTTGTTTTCTATTTGTACCATTTGTTCTTTGCCCCTGTTTCCCCTTTTTTCTATCATTTTTTGGATTGAATATTTGGATTAATTGTATGTGCTTATTCCGTTTTAATTCCTTTGTTGGCTTATTAGCCAAAACTCTTTGTTGTGTTATTTTAGCAATTGCTTTAGGATTTTTACATATGTAACTTATCAATCTACCCTCAAGTGATATTATGCCACCTCTCATACAATGGAAAAACATCAGAGCAGCATACTTCCATTTCCTCCCTCCCAGGCTTTGTGCTATTGTTGTCATACTTTTTTATTTCTACATGTTATAAACTCAACATACATTGTTATTATTTTTGCATGAGCAGGCAATTATCTTTTAAAGAGACTTAAATAAGGGGAAAAAAGCCATTTACATTTACCCATGTAATTACCACTTCTACTGCTCTTGCAATATCACTTTTAACATTATAAAATTCTGCAGCCCTTGTAAGGTTTGCAGTTTCACTTTGCAACTGTATTGCTGGATACATGACCCCCAAAAAACATGAGGAACAGACACAGCACCTAACAGGAAGGAATGTTTGAGTGAAAGCTAATTTTATAAATGGCAAACTTATTAGTTAACATAGTTATATATCAAGGCTACTTTCACACCATCAAAATTACAGGGACTCAGAACAGTCGATTCTCGAATTATAAGAATGTTTTATATTAGAGCAGATTATCATCCATGTTAACCAACATTTAGCCAAAAAGAAATCAGGTGCAGCAATACATTCAACAAGTATTCCAAAAGATGATAGAAACTGAGCCCCTGCTCTGGGCCAGCCACTCTTCTAGGCACCGCAGTGAACAAGACAAAATAAGGCAAAACAGTTTCTGACTGCACGGAGCTGACATTCTAGTGGCATCACCCACGCACCTCATGTGAGGGCACAGAAAAAGGACATGATCTCTATTCTCATAAAATTCACACTTACGAGAAACCTAAACATTTTAATAACACCTAACAGATATATACAAAGTACAATAAGACAATAGATAACTTTTCGTCACGTTGTCACAATATTTTAAGATCCCAAAAAGCAGCAGCTAATTTCCCAATGTTTCAAGCTGATCCAGGTCCACGTCCACTGCATGATGTTAAGGAAGAAGCAGTCAATGCCTACCAGGGTCAAATAAATTCACTTTTCAAGTAGGTGATGCTTTTAAAAATCTGACATAAATTCATTTGAAAGGCCAAGTTTTAAACTGCAGACACAGCAATGCAGACTTACGAAGTGGCGGGATTGTGCCTTTTTTCCGCGACATACCGTAAGGTAGTGAATTCGTAGTAGTAAATGTGGCTGACCATCGATAAAGGTTTGCTGAATGCTTGTCTTACGTTTTAGCAAGGGAACATTTAGTTGTAAGAAAGAAAAATCCACCGAAACTGTCTTAAAACTGAAAAGGAACGGGGCTATTTCATGGAACCCAAGGGCAGGAAGTATAGCTAGAGATTATAAGAGATCAGAACCAGGAACTAGGAAAGCATCAGAACCAAGGCAGTTCGTTGTCTATGCCTCTTGTGTGCACCACTTATCCTGCCTCTGCTTCTCTGCAACTGTCTCGTTCTTCGCTCTCCACAAACGAGCTTTCTCTCTCCCACAAAGTCCTCTATTCCCAGCACACAACTGAGGCCCGAGTGGCTCATCCCAGTCCATGAATCAGCCTCCCCCATCCTTGTGCAACCTGCTGAAGCCAAAAGATTAATTCAAGTACCATGAACAGGTCCGCCTCTAGAGGCGCTGGGGAGGGACATTAGAGCAAGGAGATACCCTGAAAGGTGACATTTATCCTGCCTGCTATGACAAGGTAAAACAAGAGAAAACTTACAGCAAATGCAAAGAGAGGTTCTATGTATTTCCTTGCTAGTGGCCTAAGGGGCAAGGCATTGCCATCATTCCCCAATTGAGGCATAATCCCTAAAAGCCAGGGCTTATGGCCCACATTTGCCCCACACCAGGAAAACTGAAAGGAGAGCAGATGTCTTTCTTTCTCCCCAACAAACCTTCAATAACTGGATAAAAGATGTTTAATTCTAAGCTAGTGCTGGGATCACAATAATGCTGTTTCATTCGTGAGAAATACAAAAAGGATGCAGACAAAAGACAAGGGTCTCTTGAAAAATCAGGAAGAACATAATGAGTGAGGGCCATCGGCCCAACAAAGCAGACAGGACTAGGGCTTGACAGTCCCACCTGCTCTCTGGGCTCAGGACCCTCCACCTTGACAAGTAGCAGCAGGGCTTAAGGAACTCCGAGTTCACCCTAGACTAGGAACAGTCATTAACGATGACATGACTAACGATGGCCAGTCTTTTGCGGAAACATAAAGCCTGCTCGGCAGCTGTGGATGGGCACCCATGCCAGTTTGCAGCATGCCCCCCCCCACTTCCCAAAGGAGGCCAGCCAGAGTGTGGTAATGAAACTGCACATAGTGGAAATGGGATCTAAATGAGTTTAAACTGATTTATGTTAGCTTTTGTAAAGATTACTCGATATCAGGAAAGTGCTACCACTGTGAAATAATGTCGACAATCCTTAAGACCTCCACCTAATGGTACTTGCACAGAATATTTATATTCCTCGTCATGGGAACAAGGACCATAATGGATACCATTTTTGTTTTATTAGGGATGCATATTTAAATTAATCTGCTATTTGCCTAAACAATTAGCTGCTTCTGTTTGTGTGCACAAAGCCAAAATCGCAATTAGGCTTCCATCAAAAAGATAAGTCCCAACTAAAACTGTCCCAGTGGAGTCATAAGAGCTCAGGGCAGAACTTTCCAAAATTACTTTTTAGCATAATGGTAATTATGTTAATTGCTTGAAAGGTAAATAACTGCTGAACTGGTTTTGGGAAAAAAAAACAAAACACACACACAATTGGTATTGCCCCTCCTCTTTGATCTTTTTCGAGCACCATAAAATTTAAAACAGGTTAACAGTTTAGGAAGTCATAGACTGGTCACTTCTCTTGAACTTTGCCTTGTGGCCATTCGATTAGAACTTATTTTAGCCATGAGCTCCTCTTCTCTCAAGCTTGCACGATAAGCACCTGAGGCTTGGTCTCAGCTTTATAATAGTTAAGTAGACAGGATCAATTAACTGCAGTTCAGAGACACTAAATGAAGTTGACTATTTATAAAGACAGCTGGCGATTGCGATTTCCACCACGTAAATAAACACTTGTCTATCGGAAATTAAGCAGAAGTCAAAAGGAATTCTGCTACAAGAGAAAGGGCATTTTAACAAGAATTTTAAAGACACTGATAGCACTCACTAAATGTGTACCTCTTCAAAGTGCATCCAACATCACTTTGAAATGTACATCAGAGATGTGAAAGTGGCATAAAGCTGACAGGACAAGAAGTTCTGTTCTCATGGAAGAGGTGGCCAATGGGCGAGTAATATCACTGCAAACAAAGGTCCCAAAAAAGAACAAGGCTGAATGAAATTTATTCTTCACTTGGCTGCTGTGTCTACCGTGCACGTCATCCTCCACATTCTAGCTGAACACACCTCTAAAGCTGAACTCTGTTGCTTATGGCAAAAACAAACACACAAACAAAAAAAGAAAACAGTAAGTTTGAAGCATTCTGGGAACTGTAATTTTTAATTGACAAGTAAGGGAATTGAAAATGACTGGTTAGGGCATAAGCAAAGCAGTGACCAGACATGAGATACAAAGCAGAAACCGAGTCAAGAAGAAGAAAAGCTAAATATATTTAATAGTCTCAAGTTCAAAACAGCAGAACATTTTTTTAAAGAATTAAAAATGAAGATACTGTAGATTGATGAGGAATTTGGACCAGCTCTTCTATAAGAAGAAATGCCGAGAAGGCAGATAATGTGAGACATCTGTGCATGCAGCCACTGACTCCCCAATACAACTGAGTGACATAAGCATAATACAGAATATATTGGGAAGAGTATATCAGACACTGATTGTAGCTGATGCCTCTAGAGAAGAGACTAGGTGACTGGGGGGATCAGAGGACAAGGTGTCTGCTGGTTGAAAAAGAACACTTATTTTATACTACGCATCTTTTGGTACCATTTGTTTTTCTATATGTAATACTATATCAAACGACTTATTATAACTTATATATACATCTTTACATATAGTAATATAATTAACGATGGGACATTTTTATTTATTAATCCCAATCATAATCTGCATGATTTTATAATATTTAACTCTGATGTACAAAATTAAATTAAAGACTCAAATTCTACTTCTGACCCACCAGTGGGTTAAAGTGAATTAAACTCTAAAGGAGTCCATAACATCACCATCACTCTCCCAGGGTCAGACCAGTCCAGGACAGTAGAAGGCCTAGGCCAAGGCTGGCATTCAGTAAGTCTCAGCCTCTGTGTTTGTTCTCATGCTCTCATTCTCACCCTTTTTCTCTCAATACTGTTTATTGCTAAAAGAAAAACGTCTTATCTTCAAAAATAGTTGTACTCGTAAGCTGAATGACATTAACTATAATATTTAGAATCATAATTTTACAATGATACCAGTAACTGTTAAAGCTGAGTGATGGGTAAATAGGGGTTCGTCATACTATTCTGTATCATAATAAAAGGGTTTTTAAGAATAGTAATTTGAAACACTATCAGTAACAAAAGTAAAAACTATTAACTTGTAAAAGTAAAAAATATTAACTTGTTTTACAAATGTTTTCAGTAGCTACACTAGAAACTGAGTGACTTCCTGAAACAGATTTACAATGCAAATTCCAGTAATGACATTTTGCAGCTTTTACAAACCCTGTTCCGAATCCTCAAAAATGACTCAAACAAAAAGGAAAAAAAATCCAGACGTGAAGATTCAGATGATGGCAAAACAGCATTCAGTTTTGAGTTACCTGGTTTCAAGTGAGAAAGAGAACATGGAAGACACAGATATTCTACCCTCTCACTTGGACATTCGTATTCGAAGGCAAATCTCTCCAGCACCTCTGCAAGTTCTGTCAGGAGCCCAGGGCTCTCCCATCTCCCTCCCTGTCAGGAGGATCATGACAGCCCAATATAGACATCTCCCTTGAACTTCAGGCCCACGGATCCACCTGCCTTAAGACCAGTGGTCTTCAGACTAAAATAAATTTGAAAAACTAGGTCTCCTTTTCATATTTGATATATAAAACTGACAATTGTTCATCTGAGTTTTCAGTTGTAGCCAAAAAAAAAAAAAATGCAACTTCAGCATATTTCTAAACATTGACATTTTAAAATAAAATGGTTACATCATTCTTTAATAAGTTTTTTTGAAACTGAATACCATAAATGAGATACTCACCATCATGTATTTTTTTAATGGGGGTGAGGAGAGAGGAGAGACAGTCCAAAGATAAATAGCAAAATACTGAAACAAAAAGCGTGTTGAGAAACACTAATTGTGTAACCATCACCACAAAAATACAGGTTCCAGTCTTGGGGCTCCATTTCAGTCAGATGACAGAAAATGAGCAGGCACATTCTTTTCCGAGTAACCACTTAGCATGTTAAAAAAGCATGGCATTAAATTGCTATAAAAGAATCTAATCTTGTTTAATAATCTAACATTCTTTTGTCTTATTTTGAAATATTTCAGACTTACAACAAAGTTGCAAAAATTAAACAAGAGTTACAGGATACCCTTTACCCGGATTCCCCAAATGTTACCATATTATATAACCATAGTAGCATGTTTAAAGCCAGGAAATTAATGTTGACACAGTATGTTAATCTACTGACTATTCGAATTTTGCCAATTGTCTCACCAACATCCTTTATCTGGTCCAAGATCCAATCCAGAAATCCACATTAAATTTAATGTGATTTCTCCTTCACTTACTCCAGTCTGGGACAACTCTGTCTTCTCTGTCATTCATGACCATGACACTTGAAGGCTACTGCACATTTATTTTGTAGAAGGTCTCTCAGTTGTTTGATGTTTACTCATGTTTAAAATCGGGTTATGGGTTTTTGGCAAAAATAGCACAGAAGTGTCTTTTCAGTGTATGACATCAGGAGGTAAATGATGTCAGTGTCTCATTACTGGTAATGGTAACTTCCATGACCTGGTTAAGGTGGTATCGTCAGGTCCCCCACATAAAGTTACTGTCCTCCTCTTGTGGAGAGATCACTTGAGACAATGCAAATATCTTGTTTCCCGTACTAATTGTACCTTCCACTGAAGGATCTTGCTTGCAACAATTATTATTGTAGTACTTGCCAAATGTTTTCTATTTTCATCATCCTTTCTCCATATATTAATTGAAATACTACTGTAAAAAAGAGCTGTCTCTGCTCTCATTTATTTAACTATTTATTTACATCAATATGGACTCTTGGATATTTACTTTATTCTATAGGTTATAATCCATTACTATCATATTTTGTTGCTCAAATTGTCCCTAATTTGGCTGTTAGGAGCTCCAGTTTGGTTCCATTGTCCTATATAAAGAAACTGCCCCTTCCTGCATCTTTTAAAAAGACATCTTTACTTTCTGGCCTCACAAGATGTCCAGATTCACACTCTAGCCCTGGTTCCTCTTATTGAAGAATAATATTTAGAAACCAAAATCTAGACACTAGTAGCTGTGTTCAATATTACTAGGGTAGCAAAATATATTCTTGTAACTCTTAGAAATTTGAATGAGCAAGTCCAGTTCTTCACTTCATAGGTCCTAAGTCAAGCCCTTAAAAATATGCAGAAAAGCCTTTCATGGCCTTGGAATAGAAGGTTGGAGAGATCTGATTACCCAGGAACTCCTTTTTGTAACACTGCACCCTGGTTTTTAAGACCTTTGTGGGAGGAAAGTTAAAAGCAAGGAAAGAGGAACAAGTCAAGAGTACAGCAGTCTCCCTTATTCATAGAGGATACGTTCCTAGACCTCCAGTGGATGCCTGAAACCGAGGATAGTACCGAACCCCATATATATAGTTAAGCCTTGAACAACATGGGTTTGAACTACATGGGTCCATCTACACGTGGATTAAAAAACAAAACAAAACAAAACATTAGCTCTGTAATCCATTTTCAGTTAACGTGTACGCGACATGAAGTAAAAGTAAGGTTCATGGGCAGGAGGAGAAGGCATATAGACACCTGCTTGTTTCATCATTATATGCTGAAAACATGATCACTTCTTCACTGAATTACCTTGGCACCTTTGTAAAAAATCAGTGGTTTTTTTTTTTCTGAACTTCATTCTGTTCCAGTGAATCTATACGTCTCTCCTTATGCCAGTGTCTCAGTTTTGATTACCATCATTTTACAATAACTCTGAAATCAGGCAGGCTAAGTCCTCCAAATTTATACTACGTTTTAAAAACTGTCCTTGGCTATTCTTGGCCCTATCTTTTTTTTTTTTAATTTTAGAATCAGCTTATGACCTTCTACCCAAAAAAAGCTTGCAGGGGTTTTGACTGGGACTGGATTGAATCTCTAGATCAACTGAGCGGGGAGAGTTGACATCTTAACAGCACTCAGTCTTCCATGAAAACAACTTTCCATTTATTTGTACCTTCCTTAATTTGTCTCAGTCACATTTCACAGTTTTTAGCATATTGGTCTTAAACATTTTGCTGAATTAATCACCAGTGATCTTTTATGTTTGATGCACTATCAATTTTCTATTGTTGCTAACTTGAAGAGACAGTTGATTTTTGCATATTGACCTCATACTTATTAGTTCTAGTAATGTTTTTATTGTTTAGGATTTTACTCATAGACAATTTATCCATTGACAATTATACTTCTTCCTTTCCTATCTGTATGTTTTATCTTTTTCTTGCCTTATTGTACCAAGTAGCCAGTACAATGATGAATAATAGTAGTGAAAATGGACATCCCACCCTTGTTTCCAATTCTAAGGGGAATGAACTGTCTTTTACTCTTAAGTGTGAAGTTAGCTGTAGGTTTTTCATAGATGCTCTTAAGCAGATGGAGAAAGTTCTCTTCTATGACAACTAGCTAAGAGTTTTTATCAGGAATACAAATTGGTTTTTGTCATATATTTTTCTGTTACATTGACATGATCATATGGTTCTTCTTTAGTCTATTAATATGAATTATGTTGATTGACTTTCAAACGTTAAACTAACCTGGAATTCCTAGGATGAATGCTAGCTGGTTATGATGTAATACCCTTTTAATGTATTGTAGGATTCATTTTTATAATATTTTGTTGAAGATTTTTACATCTAGATTCCCGAGGAATATGAACCTGTAGTTTACTTGTTTTCATGTACTAGTTATTCTTTTTCTTCTTTATCTGGTTTTAGTAACAGAGTAATGCTGGCCTCATAAGTTGAGATGAGAAGTGTTCATCCTAATTTATTTTATGAAAATATGTAGAATTGGTATTATTTCTTCCTTAAATGTTTGGGAGAATTCACCAATAAAGCCATTGGGCTTGCAGCTTTCCTTGTGTGAAACTTCTAAACTCCAATTTCAATTTCTTTAATGAAAACAGAGCTACTTAGGTTTTCTAGTGCTTCATAAGTGACTTTTGGTAGTTTGTGTCTTTCAAAAAAAAATCAATTCATCCATTTCATCTAACTGGTGGAATTTACTGGCATAAATTTGTTTAAATATTTCCTTAAAGTCCTTCTACCATTTGTACTATCTGTAATGATGTCACTTCTTACATGCTTGATGTTGAAAATTTCTTTTCTCTTTTTTTCCTGATTACTCTGGGGCTAGGGTTTGTCAATTTGACTGATCTTTTTAAAGGAACTAATTTTATGTTTCATTGATTTTCCTGTATATTTTTTCTCTCTTCTAGTTCATTGACTTCCGCTCTTATCTTTATTACTTTATTTCTTACACTTATTTTGTTTCATTTTATCTTTCTCTAGTTTAAGGTAAATAGTTAAATTATTGATTTGAGACTTCATTCCTAACAGAATTTTAATGCTATAAATTTCCCTCTAAGTACTGCTTTAGCTACATCCCATACATTTTGATATACTGCTTTTCATTTTCATTCAGATCAAAATATCCCCTAACTTTGTTATTTAGAAATGTTTAATGTCCAAATATTTGGATATCTTTCTCTGCTCCAGCCCTACAGTCAGTCATTTCTGCAAGTAGCCCTGGCTCCTTTTAGTAGAGAGTGACATTGTCAAGATCTGAGCACTAGGTGTGCTCATTCCTCCTGGGCTGTTGCTGTCTCTACATCTTCTCAGCAAACAAAGCTAGGACGTATATGAACATATGCATACAAGCACTCACATCTCTACTTACTTCTCTATCTATGTGAAAATCATGAATTCTACATAGATGCCTCCTATTCCACTCCAGCCCCAAGGGTTCATTCTGACTACCCCCTTTCCATACCTATACCTCCCTTCTCTAAGAGTAAGAAAACTGGCTCCCATCACCTTCAATATATGTACCTGCTCATTCTCCCTGTATGTTGTCAACCTCCAAACCTGGCAGGCCACTGCTCCACTCAGACCCCCTGCTCCACCTGTCCCTGGCCTCGCTGGGCTGCCTTCTTACTCCGCAGACCTGCCTAACTGCTTGTTGACTAAAAAAGAAGGCAAGTTTTACTTTCAAAACAAGAATACAGTCCACAAATATATTTATTCCTGCTTTAGCAGAGCCCTAGGGTTTAGGATGGAATAAACGCTACAACCAAAATTGCAAGTATCAAAAAGGAAATTAAATTCTGACTTAAAATTCAATTTATTTTCTTCCCCTCAAAAACTAAATCGTCTTTGGTTTTCATTAGGTACATTTAAGCGCTTGGACAATTTATTTCTCAAGTCTCAACTATCTCCCCAAAGTTACCCTGTGCTATCTACTGCTCCTTTACATTTTTTAAGCTCAACTGTAACGAGACAAGACAGCCACTTTGAATTTATGCATCATACTGTGTCTTATTAAAAGTGAGTTTTCAGTAAAACCACCCAATAAGCCAAAGGATTAACACCAAATCTTGTATTATAAATTCAATGTGCCACTTCTTTTCTGCATGAGAAAAATTATTTCAAATTATTTTCACTAGTAACTAGTTTTCCCAGAAACTGATCACCTGCTAGTCTGCACCTACATGAGAATTTCCCTCTCTAGTGTTTCTTAAATTTGAGAGCTTGCAGACAGACCTCTAAGAATTCATCTGTGCACTCCTCAGTGTGACAAACAAAGCATTACAAGGCATGTAGGTGATCACTTGGTGCCAACAGCCTGTGACTACAAAATGCAAATTCAAATACTGAGACCCCACAGCATGGCTCAGTTACAAAGTAAAAAGATCCAGATTCTTTTAATTTTTTTTTTAGATTACCACAAAAAATACACAGATTTTAAAATTTTTCCCAAAGATCTCACAACTCCCATTCAAGACTGTACCTGTGGACCCCTCTTTGAGGAACACCACCCTGTTAGTTAAATGCATATTTGGTCCAAAGCGTCCATAAGTAAGTGTGAAATAAATACAATTTCAGGCTCCTCTTGCTGAAAACTGAAAAACCTTTTTTAAAAAGCATTTTTATTTGGCAATATCCGCCAAAACGGAAACACAGTCTCTATGACTTGTCTATGAAACAAGATCTAACACCTCAGATCACACCAGGTGACAGTGAACTTCAGGTTCAATGCCCTAAGAAATACTTGCTCAACACAAAAAGAACCACCTCGGTTCAGAAATCTGCATTTCTATGTTTAATTTCGCTCTGAATATCTTTAAAATATGAGCATTTCTACTGCTAAGGAATTGTTTAAATTTATTAACATATCCTACCTTTTAAAAAGACTTACACCAGGTATTTTTTGGTTTTGGGGAAAAAAAGTTGTTCCATTTTGTTTTGTTCGCCGAGGGTCTCAATGAAATTCCTAAAACTAAGTTCAGTAGGCAAAGCTTTCAGGCAAGAACTAGCTTTTGAAAATTCTGAGAGAAAAATGACCAGAAAAAAAAAAAAAGACCGTGAAAAAAATCAAAATTCTTCACAATCCACAGCCAGCTGGTTGTCCGAGACATCTCCCAAGCGATGCTTTAGTGGGTTAATAATCTACATCTAAAACTTCAATTTCAGTTAGGGGAGGGAAGGGGAGGAGATCAAATATTGCATTCAAATGTTAGGAAATGTTAGGTCACTACATTCAAATATCATCATCCACATATGAATAAGAAACATAAGCAAAATAAGTAGACGCAGACTAGCGGGTATCAAATAACTGTTTTTTTTTTCTTATTAAATAAAATTTTAAACTTAAGAAGCACCTAGTCTCCAGAGCCACCTAACGAATGCATGGTCCTACTGTCATTATTAATACGTCAGTAAGCGAGAAATCACAGCCCCTTCAGCCAGGGCAGGCACAGTCCCCGACACTGGAGCAGTGTGTGTTCAGACAGTTGCACGGGGAGTGCTGTAGAAGTGGGTAAGCCACTGTGCCTTGCTTGAAGGCACCAAAGAAAGACGACTGTCGGCCGTCCCATCCAGGTTTCCGCATGCTAACATGCATGGGGTCTTGTCTCTCCTCTCCCCACTTAGGGGGAACAAATAAGAACTTCTTTGCACCTGAGAAGTGTGTAATCCCATTTCTCTCCAAAGAGTGAGTGTTCAAGACAAACTCTGCGCAGGGAGTGGGTTTCCATACACTGCCGTTCCCTAATGCTGTGGCTCAAGGCCAAAGGCAGGCAAGCATGGAGCAGATGGAGTCCTGGCAAGGTCTCCACTGTCCCTGCATTAGCAGCATCTGCTCATTACTCAGAACCTTCGCCTGCTTTATCTAATGCTCCAGGAAAAGCATTTTGATTTGATTCATTTCGGTACGGTAACGTGCAACACAATTAGTGGTAAAAATCAACCTGGAGGACGGCCAGTGCTGACAATCGGAAACAAGGCAGAAGAAATATGAGGCCAGTGGGTTGGAATTCAAAAAATCACAACTGTGGATCACCTTGCCAAATCGCAGCACCCCAGGTGGGTGTACAGTGTTCCTGCAGGGCAAGGAAGCTAAAAAGGACGCAGGGACGACTTTCACCCAAAGCAGTTTCCACCTCCCTTCTGGACTGACTCCTGTGGAGAATACGTGTGTTGACCATCACGGGGTCTCGATGGATACAGAGTTTCCCTTTGGCACAGCCAGGGAGCTGAAGTTCATTAACTCATTTTATTGTCTTATTCTTCTCTTCTGTGGGGCACAGTTACAAATTTCATATACCAGAGTGCACAAGGTAAGTTTCCTTTTTGCCACAGTTGTGCCTAAGAAGTGACTGTTCGCTACTACTGGAAAGGAGCAATGTAAAAAATGTACATTTGATTATTCAAGCTGTCTTTGCCCAGAAGTAACTACTCATGAATACGCTGGTATAAATATCACAGTGTCAATCTGTTAAACTGAAGTGAGACCAAAGACAAGGCCACCTGAGGTCTGGGGAAAAGTGAGAAGTTGTTGTTTATCTCAGAAACTGTAACGACCCTGATCAGACGGGTAAAACAAGCTGAGAGGGACAGGGAGGCAAGAAAGCACAAGAACTCTCACCAAAGAAATAATTCTAATACTGAAAGGGATCTGGGACAAATCAAGATTTAACGTAAATGATGCAGTCGTGGAAGTTGATTTTACCTAGAGTAGGGAAAATCCCCTAGGGCACGACGTGAAACCCAAAAGGACAAGACGGACGAACGTGAAGATGTAAATGTAAACCAGACAGACCAGCTGGAACGGAACAGAACACCTAGAAACAGAATGAAATACTAAAAGAATTTATATCTAAAAACTTGTAAAGGCAGCACCTCAAATCAGAGAGGTAGAGATGAGCTTTCTAGTAAGAGATGCTGGAAAAAAAATATACTCGGATTCAGAGCTTATACTATTCCAGCATGGATTCTACATTGATCAAGATTTAAACAGAAAAAATAGAAAAAAAATTACAAGTAGCAGGTATACATGTGAAAAAATTCAATCTCTCTCACACTAAGAGAGATTGAAACTACATTTGGATATCGTTTCTATCAAAGTGACAAATACCTAAAAGTTTGAAGCATACTTTGCTGATAAAAGGAAACGAGCACACCTTCATATCTCGCTAGTAAGAGTACAAAATAATATAACCCCATGTGCATTTTTATAGGAAACTATCCTTCCTGCACTTACATGAAATGTCATATGTACAAGGTTTTCCACTACAACACTACAATAGCAAGAGGTCAGAAAGAATGCAGCTGTTCCTCAATAAGGGACTGCATAAATAAACCACAGTACTTGTACAATGGAATACTATGCAGGTATGAAAAGGAGTGCATTCTCTAGACACTGGCATGGACAAGCTTTCAAGATGTGTCATTAACAAGACATATGCTCTCACATGTTTACTGCAGCATTATTCGCAAGAGCCAAAATATGGACAAAACCCAAATGCCCACCAACAGATGAATGGATAAAAAAGATGTGGTACATATATGCAATGGAATATTACTCAGCCCAAAGAAAGGAAGATATCCTGCCATTAGCAATAATATGGATGGATTCTGAGCATATTATGCCAAGTGAAATAAATTAGAAAGAGACAAACAAGTAATTTATGATACCGCTTATATGTGGAATTTAAAGAAGTCAAACCTGTAAAAAAGAGTAAAATGATGGTTATCAAGGTGATAAGATTGATGGTGTTTAAAGGTACAAATTTGTAACAAGTAGTAAATAAGCCATAGGTCTGTAATGCACAGTATAATGAATACAGACAATATTGTATTATAATTATGTAATGAGAATCACTACAATGGCAATCACATTACAATATATAAATCTATCAAAGTAATATGCTGTACCCCTTAAACTTACACAATGTTACCTATCAAATTTACTTTTAAAAAGATATGTCATTCGGTGAAAAAAGTCAAGGTGTGGAACAATATAAGATTAGGTATACAGCTTAAAAAAAGGAGGGGGGATAAGAACAGATATTCATATTTGTTTATATTTGCAATCAGAAATACTGGAAGGCTAGACAAGAAGCTAAAATATGTCTGCTTTAGAATGGAGTGGACAAAAATGAAGAGAAGCAAGATTTCTCAACATATATGTTTATAATAGCTTGATTTTACATTTCTAAAAATGTATTACTTAGTTCAAAACATTAAATAACAAAATAAAACCCACTCATTTATGGATTAAAAAGTACAATCACACACACATTGATACACAACTACCATCTAGAAAAATAAGCCTTAAAGAAAGTCCACTGAAGAATGACAAACTGAAAAATATTTGAAATAGATATGACAAGTGTTATTTCCTTTGTCCTTCCTTTTCAACCAGAAAAAATAACAACCCAAAGAAAAATGGGGAAAGATAGGAACAATTTTCAGAGAAAGAACTACAAACAACAATGAAAAGATGTTCATATATACTAAAGAGAAAGGCAAAAACAACAGTGAATGCCATTTCCACCTGTCAGGCAGGCGGGGGGAAGCGTCACTCTCATATACTTTCCGTGAGACTACGAACTGGTAGAACCTTTTTGGAGGGCAATTTGGCAATCTTTATCAAAACATAAAGTGTCTATAGCCCGCAACTCAGTAATTACCAGTAATTTGCTCCATGGACATACTTGCTTGAGTCCATATTTGCTCAAGGGTATTGCCTGCATCGCTATTTTTAATAACAAAAATAAATATTCCAAATGTGTATCACTAAGGGCCCTAATAAATAAATTACAGTACACCGCATAATGCAATATTACACAGGCTGATAAAGAATACGGTTTACCTGTAAGTGCTAATATGGAAAGGTACCAAGATGTGTCATTCAGTGAAAAAACCAAAGTGCAGAAAAATATCTAGAGTAGGACCTATGTGTAAAGACTGTGTGGGGTGGGGAGGCAGGCTAGAGGTAGAGGAACAGGGAGGAACACTTCAACTTCTTTTTGGGTACATTTTATTTTTCCATAGTTTTTTGCTATTTGAACTGTTACTATGAAAAATGTTTCAAAACCAAGTATTTAAAATATATTTTGGCAATTATTTAGTAAGAAGAAAATAGTTTCTCTATTATATGTACATGGTTCCCGTGTTTCTGTGCCACACAGGAATGAGGGTGACAAAGACAATTTTATCCAACAATATAAAACCAGTGGCACACGTGCACATCGCTTCAAGCGATATTTTCAAGCCCACGAGATGGGAGACATGGGGGGTGCAAATAAATCAGGTGCACATTTCTAGAAGTGTCTCTGTGTTTAGCATTACATAATTAGCACTACGACCACGCATGGCCCAGGAGACACAGTCATAGCTATGGAGTCACTAGTGACTAATGACTCAACCTCAAGCAAATCACTTAGCTGGTCGCTTTGGACCTCGGTTTCTCCACTGGATGATAAAAGTATGTGTGTGGCAGAGAAGACTATCAGGTAATTCTAAAGTGATATGATTGATTCTAATTTAAAAGTACTGCAACCTATGGATAGTTTAAAAAAACTCATTGGTAATCTGGAAAGTTGCAAACACACTCAAGCTGCTCATATGTTACCTGTTCAGCATCTCAATGAACAGATACCAAAAGAAAACAGCTTAGCTGAATTTCTAGAGGTTGGAGAAAAAAATCCATCAATAGTGTCTACTAATGTCAAACCAAAAAAATAGAGCTCATGTTGTTAAATAAAATGAAAATATTTTTAAGATTTCAGTTGTACTTTTTATTTTTAAATGGCATATGGATATAAAAATCTCCATTATCTACTTTACTACTGTTTTGTCCATCTGAGCCAACTGATAATGCTACACTGACTCTGAAGGTTTGCCACGGTGCCATGACATAAACACCAACATTGTAAAATATTTTGTGGTCCAAGTTTTGGGAAAGTGGAGAAACAAAGCTTTTGCAAATTCAAACTTTACACCATAATGGAAGTTAGGAGCATGAGAGGTAGGAGTTTAGGATAACCATGGCTATTGAAACTAGTGGCTATAAACTGTCAAGTGTTTCTATTCTTACCTAGTTCTGTACGTAAGTCCACAGTTGTTCATATGCAAAAAGAATTCTATCAGTCCCAGAAAGACAACATGTTACCACAAATTATCTTGTATGGTATGGGAGTGCCAGGAAAAGGTAGGCACTGACTTTTATTTTTCTATTTCCATATTTGTCTATAGATTATCTACATCTATTCCCTTTTCACTGTTCCCTTTGGACCGAGCAGAGACTAAAGGAAAAGTAGGCCAAATATATTTAATATTTTACACCAAACAAGTTATTTGCTTAAGATGGCTTGGCCAGCCTCATGTCTGGCACTAAAACCCAGCCTGACAGTTCCAGTAGGAATTAAACACCAGTTTTAATGGGTGCTGTGTTCCAATGCCTACTAATGCACCAAGAGTTATTGGCCAACTTCTTCAAATAAAGGCAAGAGTGACTGTATGTGTGTGAACGTGTGTGTGTGCCCACGTGTACGTATGGAGGGATTACAGGGGGGAGCCGGCCACAGCTGCTTAATTTTTGTAAAGCTTTTTTTTTTCTTAATAGGGAGGAGGGCTGCGGTTACTTACCATCCTCATAAGCCGCTACCGCCAGCGAGCTGTTTATCCTCACAAAGGAGACATATGGCTGCATTCCAGGCTCGTCCTCCTCATACTCTGAGTCCAGGAAGGGGGCTATGTAGTCCCAGGTGCGCGTGTCCCACACCCTCACATCCCCTGATGTATATCTGGAAAAGAAGGACACACTTGGTTCCAGGCAGAGACTGGAGAGCAGGGCCACAGTGGAGAAAATGGGGAGAGCCTTAAAACAGCAGAGGAGTCAGACGTGGTCGGCGTGGATCCACTCCTGCCACACTCTTTAGATGAGTAACTCCAGCAGGAGAAAATGTCAACTAGATAACAGGAAGGCTGTGAACACATTTCATGTTCTCCTAGCACCGTAGTGACAATTTCAAATGAGAACACTACACTAATAAACAATTATGTATTGGGATATCCTTGTTTTTCTTTTTACACTATTACAACTAATTTGCTACCTTAAGTTCTCTCAGTAAGGAGATTACTCGCAGAAATTCGTAGAAGCCATGGTTTTTACATAAACACACACGAAAGACAGGCAGAGAGAGAGAGGGGCAGAAACACTAAGGACTAATGGTCTTACAGGCACAAGCTTTCTAATACCTCATCCATGCATCAGATTTGACTGATTAAAGTCCCTAAAGACTAATTGATTTGCTGAAACAATTAAATCTTGCCTTTAGCAGCCAGACAATGCTGCCTTCTCATGAAAAGCTCTTGCCGAAATGCATGACACTCCTGGTTTTGTCCACTTAGAAAACAGGAGCCCTCACTCTCTATTACTACTGTCACTCCAACAAATGACTCTCTCTATCAAAGCTGAGGCAGGGCCAGAATCTGCTTAGACACGAAGCCCCTAGGATAATGGACTGGCCAGATGAGGAGATGGTGCGCGGCCGGCCACTGAGGTATTTACCCTGAGATCCTTACATCTGCTACAGAAAGTTTGATTCAACACGCACAGCAACTGTGGGGAGACTTTAGAAATGTTTTAAGAGTCTCATGGTATGCCCACACGAACACAAAGACAGATCATTTAGGGGGTTCACAATCTTTCTGAGGTCCGAGTCATTGTTCTTTCAGGGTTTCTTTGATCCCATGTTAAAAGTGTAGAGTCAAACAAGATAACCTCTGGGACTTAATTACTGAAATTTATGACATTTTTCATCTATGACGTAGTTAAAGATCAATTTCTCATGTGCAATTTCTCAATCAAAAAACCAAGACAACTCTGATTCAGGAGTTTCGTTTACCAAATGTATTCCCCTCAAATTATTAACAGACAGTAAATACACACATTGTGTAACTCGGCAGTCATTCTGTCGCACAAATGCTCCATTTTGGAGAATTCGATTCTCTCCCTGCAGACAGTACATGTGTAAAGAGCCAAAAAGCAGACATGTGCTTTCTAAAACTGAACTGATGGGCCTCTGATCACTGCTCCTCCAGTAAGTAGAAACGCTCACTCCACGAGTGTCATTAAGCCTGGCGATGCACAAGCAAGAGCGGACGTTAACATCACCAGGCCAAAGCCTGGCCGCTGGCTCCCAGACCCTCCAGGCAGTGTTCCAGGTCAGCCTTCTTAACAAGAAACTCTATACAAGGATACACACTCCAATGCACCAAAATGACTAGGCTCACCCAGACATCCTGAAAACGACCCAGGTGTTCCCAGGCATAAGACCACTCGCTTAGCTAGAGATACTGAACAGAGGTAACATGTTTGAATTTCTAGACTGTATATGATTAGATTCTTAAGGTCAATTCTATGTGAAAGAACTAGTCCACTCAGAAAAAGAAGGTGAGAAGGGTAGCTGCGTTTTTCAGAAATGCAGAGAAGTGAAAGAAAGACCGCTGGCCTATCAGACGGCACCAGCGGTCTTCCTGTGGTCCTTTGTGGTGCCCTGTCAGGCGCCACAGTGGTGAGCAGAGGGCTGCAGACTAGAGAATTTCAGTGGCCTGGGCTCCCACCCCAAGCCCTCTTTACACAATAAATTCCGAGGTAAAGCAACAACAACCAAACAAAGCTTGAAAAACTGCTGAACCACGCAACAGTGAGATGTGAAATGCAACTTGTTGATCTCTCTCATTACTTGGAAGAGCAGAAAGAGAGGACCGAGGTGCCACAGAGAAGAGCACTTGGTATCTAAAAGGCTGACAAGCCTCTTCCAGGAACTTGTCCCACTCACACTGCAACTTCACACATCTAAAATTAAACGCATGCTCGCCTCAAAAAGTTTTAGTTTACCACTAAACTAGCCTACTGCTGAATTCCTTATTTTAGTCAGTGGTTTTTCTTTATTTTTGCCTGGCACCCACACTGCTGTATATGTTCAGGCTGCAATGCCCTTTCTGTTCTTCTCATTCCCTGGAACGCCACAGAAGTCCAAATCCCTCAACACCTCATAGCCACACCTGACGGCCTCTGTACAGCCTTCCTCCGTCTGAGTCTCCCACACGTTCATCAACCCTGCACAAGCCAAGCCCTCAAAGATCCCTGACTCCACGAACCATCCTCCCTTTTTCCCTTCTCCTCCACACCAGACCATGGCCCTGTGAGCTACACGCGCCATGACAGCAGCCTGGACTGACACTCGTGGCAACTGCGTTTGACTATCTGACTTCATCCACCCTACGAACCTACAAGCTCCTAAGTTCAGGGGCTGGATCTTGCTCATGGCTGTGCATCCAATGACTGGAACAGTCAGCCTAGAACAGCAAATGACACCTGGCAAGCCCACTGTATAATCTGAGGTCTTAACACCTCATTGAACGAAGTTTTAACTACTAGCCCAGCACTGACAACCCTCCACAAACCAGCTTCCACTCATTTTCTACTCTTCCTTAGCATGAGCCAGCCTCCAGACAAGCCTGCTACTCACTGGCTTCCAGACTCTCTTGCCTCTGAACCCCAGCTCTTAGACACCTTTTTAGAGCCCCTTTCCTCCTCGCGATCCAGCCCAGTAGGTCTCAATTTTGACTGCACATTATAGAATCACTGAAACAATTAAATCGAGATGCTTTTAAAGCTCTCAATACCCAAGCGCACCCAAGATCAATTAAATCTGACTCTGGGGTGGAACCAGGCATCAGCGTTTCCAATGTACAGCCAAGGGTGAGAACTGTCAACCTAGCCTGAGCCTACCAACTCCTCAAGGTCAAGGTCCTCCTCCTCCGCAAAGCTTTTTGACTCAACTATTGTGTCCTGTGTCTGAAGAAATGGCATTCGCTGTTATATTCCCTGTCTCCTCAACCTGATTCTGAAGTCCCTGAGAAGGCCACATGTCAATGCCATGGACTCCATCATAATAGTGACTGAAAGCAGGTATCCACAAGTGACCGGTTGGAGTGGCACCTCTTTTTATTTCTACTGCCCACCTACTGGTGCTTATAGTCAGTGAGACACCTAGAACGCACACATCAATATGCGTTGGGCTTCCTGCATGTCTATTTTAATCCAAACTGATTAAAATATATCTTTATAAAACACAAGATAAGCTAAATTATTTCAGTAAACATGAAATTTTACACAGATACCCATTTAAAGTAACACCATTCTTCATGGCCAAAGAGCATGATAATAGCACAAATGTTTTGCTGCAAAATATAAGAGACTCTATGTCTCCTTTATGATGGTAACAGAGAACAAATATCCTATCTTAGCAGGTACTGCGTGATGACTCAGCAGTAGGCTTGAAAATCTAACACAAGTGAAAGCAACCACATCAGTGGAGCTGGGACTCGGAGCCAATGAACTCGAGCTAAAGAAACAGATGTTTTCAAGAGGGTCAAACACTGGTGGGGGCAGAGGGACCTGGACCAACCCCTACATGCAATCTGAAGTGCTTAACAATGCTGGCCAGGAGAAGCAAAAAGAGATATCGCAGGGAGGTAGGAAAAAAAGGTTGATTTTTCTCCAGAGCTCCAGATGTCTTTATTGCTGCCTAATGACAATTATACTCAACCAATTAAGACACCACTATGACAGTTGCATTGTCAGTAAGCCTTTGGACCCCAATGTTGATGGCTCTCTAATTACTATCTGTGCAAAGTACAACTGCAACTAATATGTTAGCTGATGTAAGAACACTAAAGAAAAACTGAAGAAGAAAGCTTTTTCTGAATGAGTAAGGCTGTCCCAGCCCATGGCACGGGCCAGTGAAACTGTATGCTTTCTCGATCTTTTTTTATGCTTGGCAAGCCTGAGTTTACCTCCAAATAAATAGGTCAGAGACCACAGCTGATTTTTTGTTGAAAGAATGGGAACGGAGCCTCTCTCGAGCTCGGCAGGCCAGAGCAATTGTCAATTTTAAATGATTTACCACCAAAGAGCTTTTATTAACCAGTAAGTTTCCAATACGTAGACTACTTATTTGGACTAAAAGACCTGAAGCTAAAGAAGGAAGAAAAGTACCACTAAAAACAACCTTTAACCTTTCCTCTTGTATAAATGTCCCGCACGGGTGGGAGAGGTGGGGGCATGATTCATTTTGCTTCAAGGTACCAGTGCTTCTTTGCTAAAAACAATTTTTTTTAAGGCTCTTCATAATAACCTGGGGGGTTGTCTTGATTTAAGAATGCTGGAGTAAGGTTAAGTGACTTACCCAAGGTCACAAGAAACATTTTAGTGGCACAGCTGGGATCAAAACAAGTCCCCATGCTTTTTTCAATCAGCTGGTTCGCCAACGAGCCACTCTGCTTCCTCAGATGACAGTGTCTTTAAACAAATACGGCTTTTAAGAACCATCCCCATTTAAGTGCAATATAAGGAATTTATTGTTTTCAATATTATGACTCAGGCTTGCAGGACACAGCCCCTGACCCTAACTCATCAATTCTACCACTATATCTCAATTAGAAGGCAAGAAGCCAACAAAAAAGGCTCAGCATGCTGGCAAGGAGTGTGGGGCTGGGCAGATACAATGGTGCCTCCCACACCTGCTTCACAGGTGATATAGAAGGACACATGGTATGGATGGGAAAACTTCACCCTCTGCAGGGCCATACTCATGCGGCCACCTCCAAATTAAGTCACAATTCTATTCTGATCAGGTACTCGCGGGAGCCAAAAGGAGCACTATTATGAGGCCTCAGACCAGGAACAGTAAATGGTTTCACTGTGTGTCAAATCCAATAAACTGGTAATGGCTGCCTATAGCCCTGTGTTAAGAATTCTGAAGCTGTATTCCATCCAGCTCATTGGAAAAATAAACACTATAACAGATTATTAATGTCCATTGGTTTAGGAATGAGGAATGGCAGCATATGGACAAGTTACTTGCATATCTGCCCCATACTGAACTCTGCCGGGCCAGCTCCTACTTATCCTTCCAGACTCAGTTGAGAAGCCACCTCCCAAGAGAAATCCAGCCTGACCTGAGTCTGCCTGTACAAGATGCCTCTCTCCAGTGTGTTTTGGTGGCCTGCTCTTTCCCTACCCTAACATCTCCTATGCTGTTCTGTAACCACCTATAATTATAGCCCTCTGAGCAAAAGATGTATCCTTGCCCAGAACAGAGGATGTGTCTGCAGTATTCATTTGTGCTTGTAAATGTTGAATAAGTGAATCTCCTGACTTAAACTTAGAAGATGGAAGTGGTTTAAAGCCTACAAAGCAATTAGGCAGAGGCCCCTAACTGTGTAGCACACATATTTCAAGAAACATTTATGCCCTTAACATGTGGAGGTTTTAAGAACTATTCACATACTCCATACTTTCTTTAGTAATACCAAAGATTACAAATCAATGAAATCAAGAGTATTTACTGTTTTCTATGAAACATGACTATGTCATATTATGCAATTAACAAAATGAACTCAATCCCACAGTGCAGTCTTTTTGTGGAAATGCACTACTACAAACATCAAGTGCAGCTTAAGACGCATCAATTGAAAAATAATGAACATCTTAATGGACCTTACGAGATACATGCACTACACACTTAAAACTGTTTTCCATACATCTTGGTTAATCACAATCAATAGAGTCAGAGTCAATGATGATTATGCAGAGTTATTGTAGCTGTGGCCCTTCCCATTATTCCTCGGAGAACCAGAGATGGATAAATGCAGTCATGAGTTCACCAGTATTTATTAAGGATATTCTGGAGCTCCTTCATTAAGGATATAATAAATGTAATGCTCTCTTCTAGTCTCTTATCAATATCTTACCTCAGACTTATTTACCAGAAGAGCATGTATACCTCACAGAAGAAAATAAATTTTAAAGTATTTTTAAAAAGAGGTCCCTAACGGGTAATGATCAAATTCCTTATGGGAAGCAGCCCACTGTCATAATGAGCAGCAGCACAAAATCAATATAAAACGAGGATGAAAGGAAACCTGTCAAGAGAAAAAAAATTTTTTTTTAAAAAGGAGAAA
Organism: Pteropus medius; assembly: GCF_902729225.1. Lineage (NCBI taxonomy): Eukaryota > Metazoa > Chordata > Mammalia > Chiroptera > Pteropodidae > Pteropus > Pteropus medius. Next base: position 3,467,272 of record NW_024343733.1, on the reverse strand, counting down.
GACAGAAAGCACGTCCTTAGTAAATATAAACATGGGCTGATATTTGTCTAACGTAACTTTTACCACCAATCTGTATTTACAAAGCATCTGTTATCAAGAGCCTCAAAGTAATCCTAGGTAATATTCATTTTTTATACATTCACATGAAACTAGCAGAGTATTGAAAACACAGTCCGTGAGGTGTTTTCAGCTCCTAAATAGAAAATATTTTAAAAATTCAGGGCAAATATACACTATTTCAGATGGAAGCCATATTTTGGCATGGTATCTGGTCAATTCGAAGGCACATTTTTAATTACTGAGAAAAGTGGAGAACAAAATGGCTAAAAGCAAGGTATTTCAAGTTACCTTAGATCAGGGGTCCCCAAGCCCCGGGACCATGTCCCAGTACCGGCCCCATGGGCTGTACTGGGCCACAGAGCAAGAGGTGAGCGGCTGCGGGTGAGCAAAGCTTCATCCATATTTGCGGCCGGCCGCTCCCCAGCGCTAGCATCACCACCTCAGCTCCACCTCAGATCATCAGGCATTAGATTCTCATTGGAGCACCGGTCCCTGGTGCCAAAAAGGTTGGGGACCGCTGCCTTAGATGCACGCCTATGTCTGAACTGCTGTCTTCTAACAGTTTTTAATTATGAACAACAATGACATTCCACTGGAAGTGCCACCAGGCAAAATGAACCAACCTGAGAGTCAGAATTTAAATTTTACATATACAAACCAGCAGCTCAAAATTTTGCTTCACGTCTACAGAAGACTGAAAACCCTCTCGACTCTAATGTCCAGGTTGTGCGGACAGAGCAAATAAAAATGAGCCAGAACTACAGCCAGGGGTCACTTGGCTGCTGGAGAAGGTGTCGCAGTTTTGTTACATGTCTACTTGGGCACACTTGCCTCAAAGGGAATGAAATCTGGAGATGAATGACAATGCAGGAGACCAAACGGGACAACTGAAAGAAGAAAGCTAATATTTTGCAATATTAAACGATACATTTTTCCCTCCAACCCCACTTGGCAGAGGAGAAACAGGGAGACAGTCACTGTTCTTTCTAGTAAAGGTAGGTACTGTCCTCTAAAGGCAGATCACATCGGCGGAAAACGGGAGAAAAACCTCGACACAAAGAGGGCGCTTGATATTTTTTTATACCAAAAGTCGGGGAAAAAGGTCCTCAAATGTCAATAGAGAAGTGTGCTTTCTTGTGCAAACTGAAACGCTTCAGACTTAGGAATCTTCAGTAACAGTGAGGAGGGAGCTTATTGCAAAACACCACCGTACTCCTGGGCATCTGATAAAAGCTTTCGGTGAGCTAATAGCTTAACGGTTAGCAGAGCTGGCACCAGGCCTCCAGCGAGCCCTAGGCTTGACTTTCCTCCTGTAGGTTTTACCTGAGATGCTCTTCTTCACTAGGTGGCAGTAAAGCAAATGTACTTCTGGCAAATTATACCTAGACCTACGTCTCAGGTTTTATGATGTGACCTTTCTGAACTCATGATGTCATCTATTTTCAACACTCTTCACTTCCACAGTGCAACTGGGGATCAAGAGAACAGTCCGGGCATCGCAAAACAGGACGGGGATACTTTCATACCCTCATCTCTTCTATTCTTTATCCTCAATGATAAACACAGAATTTGCAAAACATTCTAAAATTCTCAGAGCTGTCGCCAAAGAAAAATAAAACAGAGACACGAACAAAAACCACACGTTCCAGTCACTTACTAGTCAACAAACTTTCTAGATAACGCCTCTTCTTCTAAATACAAGGAAAGCACAAACCAAATCTCACTACATTTCAGGAGTGCTACCAGATCACAGAGAAAACGCAGCCAGGAAATGCAACTCTGACAAAAAGAGACAGGTGGCTTATTGCATAGAAACTGGTGGCTTCGGAACACAAATTTTTCTCAAGTTAAATGGGAAATTTTTGCTGGAAAATCAAAGTAAAGGTTGTGTTTGAATGAATTAGTCCCGGTTGAAGGAACTTCCACTTATCTAACCAGCAAAAAATCCCAACTGGTTCAGGTATATCTGGGATGCTGGATATCACTGCTAAGTGGCCACATGAGAGCACTGAAAGCCAGAGGAAGGAAGGGCCTGAGCAGGAGGCGGGCAGGTCGGAGATGCATAAGGAAGCATAAGGAAGCACAGAGAGTGCAGGGTGGCGGGAGCATGAGCTTCCATTCCACCCACGCTTCCCTCAGAGTTTCCCAGGCGCCGGGCCTGGCGCGAGGCTCTGAAGGTACAAAGACGCTTAATACACAGTTTCCACATTCTAAGAGGGGTCCAGCCAATAAGATCCAACACTGCCAAGAGGCTGAAGGGAATGGGCCAAGAAAAGGCACTGGTTTGTGACCTGTGAGACTATAGCTCAGTGGAAGGGCTAGGAGGGAAGCCAGGTTGCAGGAGGTTAAGACGTGGATAGGGAAGAAGGGAGTTGTACTCTATGGTTATTTATGGCACTGAGAAAAAACGTGCATGCAGAAGAGCAGGCCTGAGGGGTGGTTTGGAGACTTCAAACCAAAAAGTTAAATTGGAAAGAAGTTAACGGTTATGAAGGCACTTTAAAATAATTTCTTAATCTGGAAAGTCTAAAAATTCATTTCCCTAAATCCAGTAACTCAAACTAGGAAAATAATTAGACTAGGGGAGAGCAATGGAAGAACTTTAGCTCTTTCTTCAATGCACTTATATGGAACTCAAAGTTTCTACATTAAGTATGTTTTATAATTTTTAAATAAAGATTTGTAGTACAAAGGGGAAAAATCTGCAAAACTCTATACAGAACATACTCACATAATAACAAAACACAGAAAGTGACTTTAATGTCCATTACTAGAAAAATGAATAAGAAAATTAGGATTTAATTATATCCTAGGAGTTTCTGCAACAAATTAAAGAAAGTAATGAAAAGTATGAAATAACATGAAAAAAGTCTTATCAGTCAAGTGAGGGGGGGAAATGCCAAAAATGTAATGTGGGCTATGCTTATGTTATGTAAGCATAAAAACCCGACTGAAAACCAAACCACATACACACCAAAAACTGTAACAGGGATTGTGTTAGCATGAGAGGATTTAGGTGGCTTTCTCTTCTCCACTTTCTAATGGTTTTGCAAAAACAACATGTTTTTATTGTTGCTTTTATTTTTAACAGAAAAGATACATGCCACCAAAGAAAAGCCAAAATGATGCTGTAACAGACAAGCGTCAGATTGGCAAATGAGGGCTGGAGACGGCGGCGCCACTGCCCAGCCCCGTGTGGACACTGCAGCGGCAGAGTGGGACGGGCATGCGTGCCCAACCCAGCTCGTCGGGCCTCTCCGGGCCTCAGGTATCTCACACGAAGTGAATGTTTGGAACAGAGAGCCTCTAAAAGTCCCTCTGGGTTTAAAACGGTAAGATTCTAAGTTGAAAAAATGAAGAAATCAGAGAACAGGAAAGAGAACGTAGGAATTTCTCTAGTTTCCCACATAATGTAGTATACAGGTAGGGGGAGGGGCAGTCTGTACTAAATTTTAATGCTTACTTCAGACAAAACCACATATAAGCACTATGGGCATTTAATGAAATATTACGTACCACCTCCAGTTTTAAAAGATGCTTGGAAAAAAATTTATGGCTGTAAAGTTAAAAATTGGTTCAAAGTAAATGAACAGTATAAAACAAAAAGGTTAGGTGAAGCTACGCGGCCACACGATTAGCTGCCCTGTAGGCTGCAGATAATCACCTCCGCAGGAGTTATGAGAAGGGCAGACACCGGTGTGGGGGCGGTACGGGCTAAAAGGCTACATTGCTGCAGACACCTCAGGAGGAGACAGCGCTCCAGTGGGCCTTAAAGTATGGGGAGGGGGTTTCTTTTTGGGGTGATGAAAATGTTCTGATATTAGATAATAGTGGATGATTATACAACCTTGTGAATATACTAAAAATCACTGCCATACAACTTAAAAGGTAAATTTTCTGGTATGTGAATTACGTTTCAACTTAAAAAAAGATGTGCTCAGAGGAAACAAAGTAGAACAGTGTGGGGAAAAAAACCAAAGGTACACCAAAGAGAATCACGAGAAAGGCAGGTTAGAAACAAATTTTAAAAGGTTCAAATGTCAGGAAAAGGTAATTGGAAATCATCATCCATGAGGCAGTAAGGGAAGCAAAGACTCACGGACCAAAGTGGGAAAGACCAAAGTTTTGAAAATTACGTGTGTTTCCTCTACTAGAAATACAAGCCTCGGGTAAAAAAAAATAAGTATCAGGTCCTTTTCACCCGATAGGTACTTGAGTATCTCAGGTGAGTCTGTGAGTGAATGAGCATTTGAAGATTACTTGGGTCTGTGTGAAAAGAAGAATAAAGAAGAATCAAGACTGTGTCAATTGTAAGACTAATAAAAATTAGTCTAGGCCTAAGAAACATGATTCTACACCAGGAACATTAACAAAGAGGATTAAAAAGATGGAAAAAAGCAAGAGATTTCCCAAGAGTCTTTGTTCTCTGTCAGTTATATGAAATATATGTAACAGGTTTAAATGCAGAAATGTTACGTAGTTTATAGCTCTAGCTATACAAAACTTAATTCCACTTCTGTAAGAGAGAGAGAGAACAAAAGGGAAGAAAAAGAAATGCAAGCTAAGCAGAAGAGAAAGAAATGATGAGGTGGCCACTGTCTCTTTAAGAAGCTCCTTGGAGATACATAACTGTAGAAAGCCTGGTGAATACAACATTGATTGGGAATGAGGTAACCACAAACACCGCTGTCTCAAATGAAAAGGGATTCAAGATCTGACCCAGAAAACAAGCATCGTAACCACCAGATAAAATTTTAATGATAAACACAAGATGCTCTACATACAAGCAAGATATGAAGTATCTGATGCTAACCCATAAACGTAAGGTTCTCTTAGAAAGAAGAGCCGTGAGGAGCCTCTCTGACCCACAGATCAAGTTTCATCTTATCGATCCACAAAACTCTGCCATCGCTTTGCTCTGTGCTGGCATAATCTGTAATGTTGTGCAGACCTCACGGGAACGCGGCGGCAGGAAAAGAAGGGCTGGCATCTGGACTCCTGGCCAGCCTGTCTTTTGTGAAGTCCATGTCCAGATAAGAAATTTGTAACTGGCTTTTGAGATTAAAGTCTCCTTTATTTCTACTTTTATGATTCTCTCAGTCTACTCTCAACAGTCTGTGCTCGAAGGTCTCCTGACACACTAGGAGACCCCTTTCGGCTAGAATGATGTAAGTCTCTCTCATAGTTATCACAGGATCTCAGAAGTAGTGGGAGGAAAGGACCTTACTTATTATGAGGCTTCAGGCCCACACCTGCACAGTGAGAGGTGGAGCCTAAAGCTGCACTGATGACTGGAGAGACAGGACTCCTGATTGCTGGTCCATTAGCCTTTCTAAAACAGTTCCACTACACCCTCAAGAAGGGCATTAAGCTCTAAGTTGTGGCTGGCAAAATAAATCTAAAGAAAAGTGTTCCTCCTGGGCATATCTTGTTAAAAGTAAAAATGCTTTCTACATAAGGCACTGCATACCACGAAATATCAAAATAATCTGACTGTTTGGAATTTCACTTTAAATGGTGCTCCTTAAGGAATGCTTCTTAAGAAAAGATTTTTCTTTAAAGAAAAAAACTGGCCTACTACTAAGTTGTTAAATCCAAGGTTTGTTTTGTTTTCCTCCAGGTAGGACCCTCTCTTGGGTGGCTCACTCCAAAGTCAATCCAGACTCAGAAGTGTGTGTAAGTATCCTGGTCTCTCTAGCATTAAGTATACAATTCGAGACTCTAGTTCAAGACATCTTCATCCAAAAAGAAAATTTATATTATATATTATACATAAACACATCTCTGTAGTAAAATATAAAGAATTCATGAAAGTGGTTTTGGGAACAGAAGCCAAAGGAAATCTACAGAAGCTAAAATTAAATTTCTTGGCCATAGAGACAAATAAAAGCCCTATTTCAGGGCAAGGTAAATAGCAAATATGTACTACGTGGTGGGAAAGGAAGACTGTGTGTGGCCACAGCCCTTCCTCATAATAAAAGCTTCAGAACAAGAGGACAAGAACAGGACCTCTTTGTGCCAACACTTATTATTCTTGCTTGACTTTTTATGTCTTCATAAAATACAAACTGTGTGCCTTAATGAAAATCTAACATAACATGCCACGAGAGTGATTTAAAAGCTAGCAAAGACATATTGAGACAAATGGATTACAGATCTGCTCGGCAACATTTGCTTCTCAACACTACAGAGCTCTCAAATACTGGGGAACGGAATCTTCTCAAACATGGGCCATGTATACCTATGTATATACGGGAAAGTATGGACTCTCAAGGGAAGATAAGGTTGTTGGGACTCGGAGGGTGGTGCATGAAAAATGAAAGACCTCATGATGAAGAGTATTAAGTGAAAAACTGTTTTTGCTTACCCAGCAATGACGACGCCATCGTGAGAATGCACATCACATAAAACTGCATCGGGAATATGTTCCAGCTCACTCACGGCACCCTTGCGATTCTGTGTAAGGAAAAAGAGGATGCAGATGATACTATTCTTGGGCTAGATGGAAGGCAAGCATTTCACTTTACCTACATTCCACAGTGATTTTTAATGGCATGCACTGTGTTCAACGTTATCTGGACATTCAGAAGGACAAAGACAACTAATGTGTTAAGTTATTAGCATTTACGAGTTACACACACATGAAGAACACTGAACTAGAGGGCACAGGTGTGTGAGGCATACTGTCCCTGTCCCCAAGGGAATTACAGGATGCAAAAGAAATATGTGAGCACATATAACTACAGTCTGCAGAAGGTTGGTCATGGCAAGTATCTGACAAAATTGTACAAAGTATATTGAAAAGTTCAATTCGGAGGAGAGAGTATTTAATAACATTTTACCTGTTAACAACCCTTATAAACAACCCTCGGAATAAAATGAAAAAGTATACACAAAGAAAAAAATCAGGATAGGGAAAAGGAAGAAGACATTATTTCTGACTGAGAGGTCAGAGGTTCATGGAAACAGTATTTAAAGGAAACTATAAAACGCATAATTGGCTGTTTCTGAGGGAACCAGGTGACAGAGAAAGGTGAGAGGGAAATGTTTCTTTCACTATATACCCTTTTCTTGACCTCTGAATTATTTGTACCATGACTATGATTATAGATTCAAAATATATACACAAAATATTTATTTTTAAAATAAAAATAAAGGGAATCTGGAGGAACAGAAAGTATTTACATGTGGGATTTTGGGAAGAGTGAGATAGCTAAGCCAAAAGTAAGCATGAATAAAAGTATTCAAGAATACCGAGTAATCCATCATTTCAACTTTGCTGGACTGGACCGAGGATTAGAAATAGTGTGTATAAGTGCTAAGTACAGTTGTTAGCATATAGCAAGTGTTCAATAAATGGTAGCTACTATTATTTTTATTATCAGGAGACAGATGATGACATCCATTCCATTAAAACTGACGTTTATTAAGCAGCTCTATTCTAGGCACTGTGCATGATGATTTCACTTAATTTGAAGTCTAAGTCCAAGGCTGAGGGACAAAACTGAACACATCCAAGTGGAGCTGTCCTGCTAGTGGAGATATGCGGATGGAAGGGAAGGACTTGGGAGTCACATGTGTGAGGACTACAGCCCAAATCATAAGAATAGCAAAGCTCTTTCGAGGGACAAGGTATTGAAAGAAAAGGAGAGGGCCTGAGAGAAAATCTGTATGCCTGTGGCATTTACTGATTTCTGTCCTGTGCCCCAACCCCCTGGGCTCCAATCTCACATTGGTATTCTGCCCTTAGAGAAATACTAGAAGACCAGAGAGAAAAACTTTATGCAAACACCAGGAAAAGAAATACTACAGCCACCACAACCAGCTTATCAAGTAGTTTCCACACTGCCTTTGAATTTCAGGTCCAAGTAAGTTCATGCATTTACAGGTCAACCCCATTCTCAGGGTCTCCAGACACTGACCTAGGAGACACCAAACCAAATCATCCACCCAACCCACGCTGAGGTCTACCTTGAATGGCACCAAACCACAGTATCTGTGTGCAAAGCCTGTGAGCTTCTACAGCCAAGACTAACTGAGCACCAGATGTGGGCCATGCTCTGCAGAAGGAGCATTAGACATGTCACTGGACAGTCATGCTCCCCACAATCCTATGAGCAGGGCTACTCTGAGCCCCACCTTAGAGACGAGGCAACAAAGGTAAAGCAGCTCGCTGTAACCCCACCTTTCACATTTCGATAGGGCTTTCTTTCATTCTAGAATCAAACAAGAATACCATCACTGCAGTTAATGCAATGTCTGTCATTTAATATTTCATTTATGTAGTCCTCACTGGTCACAGTGTCAGGAAATGGGCCCGAGACATTCCAAAGAGAAGCCTCCCTCACATTCGGCCTGCAGTTTGATCCATGTCACTCAACCGACAACCATTTATTGAGCATTTATCAAATGTATGGCTTTGTGCTTGTCAGAGAAAAACAACAAACAGACATTCAGTTAAACTGCATGTAACGCGTTAAGTGCCAGATGCTGGGAGGTGGATCTTTAAACCACTTCCAGCCCAGATGAGGTACCTACATCCCTCCCTCGCTTTCTCTAACAGCAAAGAGGAAACAAAGAAAGGGGCTGCTGCTTCCAGGGTCTGACATCTCTGAATTCGAGCCAGGGCACATCGAATACCTCCAGCTCTCCCTGCTCACAAATCTCAAAAGTATCCCTTCCTCCCAGACAGAAAGGCCCTCATGAACACCCAGCTCTCACGCTTTCCTTAAAGCACAGCCCCTCCGACCAGGGTTAGACCCTCTGCACCTATCTAAGCAGCTCTGTCAACCCCTTGGTGTCCCTCACACAGACCCACTCAAGCATGCAAGCAAGAGGGCCACAGGGGCCATCCACATGAGTTTATTATCTGGTGAGGATGCAAGCTGGGGGCCAGTGGGGTTCTGACTTAGTGGTGGTATCTTAACGGCCTAAGAAAGGACAGTCATGCTAATTCTCCTTAGAAAGGTGGTTCTCGACCAGGAGCGATTTTGCCCCCCAGGGGACATTTGAAGATGTCTGAAGACCTTTCCAGTTGTCACAGTGCGGGGTGGGGGACGGGGGGAGAGTGGTGGCGGGAGGAAGTATGTACTCAGTAGAGGCTAGGCATGCTGCTCAACATCCTGCAGCAACGCACAGGACAGCCCTCATCAAAAAGAATTATCTGGCCCCAAATGTCACTGGTGCTGGGGTTGAGAAGCCCTGAATTAGAAAACCACTGCTGTTATTAACTAGAAACTGTGTGAGGTTGCCCAGATCAAGAATATCGGTCACTAGTCAGGTTATGAGGTGACTAGGGATAGACATGCACATAGACAATATGTCACCATCAGTAATGAGCAAAAGCTTGTTAATCGCAAAGTCTATTAGGATTGACTTTTACAGGGAAGGAAAGAGCATGGTGCTGCGTCCTCCATACAGCTGACTACCCAGCTACCCAGGTGGAAGAAACACGGCCACCGCAATGCTGTCTTGTCGTGCCTCGAGCAGCTTTATGTAACACTGTGCTTGACAGTTATTTCCTACAGAAACACTTCACTGTGAAAATTTTAGCTGTGATCTAATATTTCTGTAGAGATTTTGAAGTGATAAATGTGATGGAAGCATGCCAATAGGTTATGTGAGGGAAGAGAAGACAGTATTTAGCGATGTTTAATAATCTCCCTCTTACATTTACTGGAAAGAGCAGCTCATCTTTTGTATTCAGGCGGTGCTTTTGCTTTCTTGGTCCATCCAGAGAGACGGTGAAAGTAAAACGGGGCTTCACTGAGCACCACACCAAAGACCCGAACCATGAGAGGGTAAGTGATGGGTATCTCACTCACCCTTCCTCTCCTGGAGAACAGGACGCTCCCAAATAGTGTGGTTGGAAATTGGGGCAGATTCTCTAATGGTGAACAAAACAGGCAACAAGTCGCCAACACCTGAAGGTATGTACGCTCAACACACTCCTCTCTCTGCTTTGACAGTTAACCTCAGGCTGTAATTGGAAGGACTCAGTGTTTAATCTCAGGCTTGGATTCCTGTGCCCTTGTAGGCTATTCTTCTACAGGTAATGAGATTGGCCACTGCCTACCTTCCAGTTGGTTCTTAACATGTGTTCCCTGGCTCGGCACTCTTGGAAGATGAGCTTCCAGCAAGAATAATCAGAGATGCTGCTCTCGGGAAGGTGCCCTTCCTGCTGGCACAGCCTGTACCACAGCACTTCATCTTCTGCAATCACCTTCCACGTCTTGCTCACCTAAAACAGCAGAAGTGACACAAATGTCAAATTCTGCAATTAGAGAAGCTCCTTGTCATCCAAAAATCAATCAACACCTTTATTATTGCCCTGGGTTTATGGCAGTATAAAATGTCTCATTAACAAAACACTCCAAGGTGGAAAAAAAACCAAGCAAATGTTTCCAGTTTTATCTTTCAAGATTTCAAAATTGTTGTATTACCATCTAATATCACATTTTAGACTACTTGGTTAAATTATTATATAACATACAAGAGAAAAATACATAAATACATAAGGGCTAAAAAACACACTGTAACATGTTAATAGAGAATCGTACATGGCTTTTCAGAACAGAATCACTTTCCTTTTTCCAACAGGCACTTGTATTTCCATCTTACAGAGGTGGAGACCGATGGCCTCTGAAATAAAAAGCTATAATAAAATATTCATAACTCTGCTTGTACAAGAAATTCAAATTTATATTATGTGTGAAAACTTAAAAGATTTTCAATGTATAGATTTTAAAAATATTTACCAGAAAACTCAAGCTGTTAACCAAGACTATAAGATCTGATATAGAAAAATTAATGTTACGTCTGGACTGAGTTTAAAATCCCAAAAGTATCCGGAGGAAATGGACGTTCTAGCTATTAGTGCTTTGTTTTCTAATCCTAACTTAGGGACACAATGGATTAACTTCATCACGGCACAATGTACAAAGTTGGGCGTTTGTCAAATATAATTAAGGGACAACTGTTGAACACTGTAGCTGCCTAAGTGTACATTACCAATTAGGGCTAAAAAGAGAATGACCGAAAGGTTTAAAAGGAAAAACCTGGGGAACGGGATGTCCATAGGGGACTGTGAAAGTCTCTAATATATTTCTGGGACTCAATAATGCCACTGCATGTGTAGGACTGTGTGTGTGCCCGGATCTCTCAACTCTGGCAAACCTAGAGGCTCTACACAAGTAGGAAGTAAAGGCTAAAGCAGAATTGTAAACTACTGGTACGCTGAAGGCACGCCTCACATAACAGAGTGTACCTCGGCAAAGGCCGGGGGACTTATTGGTTACGTGTAGTTAAGGAAATCTCTGTCCAGTCACTAGCTAACCACTAAGCTAAGCGAGCAGAGACTTCAGTGGTTGTACATGACAAAGAATACAAACCAGCGAATTAGTCCAGAAAAGTCACATACAGCAGCAAAAGTAACAGCAAACAAACCCTCCAGAGGAGGGAAAATCTGATTTCTTGAGTTGTCACGTTATTTTAAAAGGCCAGTTTTTAACAAAAAATTATGAGCCACACAAAGAAACAGGAAGCTATGACCCACAAACAGAAAGAAGAAGCAGTCAATGAAAACTGTCCCTGAGGAAGCCCAGACGTTAGAATTACTAAACAAAGACTTCAAATCAGCCATTATAAATATGTTCAAAATACTAAAGGAAAGCATGTCTGACAAATAAAAGGCAGTATGAGCATAATGTCTCACCAAGTAGAGAATACAGATAAAGAGATATAAATCAGTTTCTCAAAAGCCAAGTAGAAATTTTAGAGATGAAAAGTACAATACTGAAACAAAAACTTCACTGGAAGGACTCAACAACAGCTATGAGCTTTTAGAAGAATCAGCGAGCTTACAGTCAATTAGGATTATTCAGTCTGAGAAAGAAAAACGTGAAGGAAAAAATAAATAAAAAGTACATAAACGAACCAAAAAAGGAACAAAATGAACTGAGCCTCAGAGACCCATGGGGCACCATCCACGTGGACATAGGCATTATGAGAATTTCCAGAACAGAAGGAGAGAAACAAAGGGATAGAAAGAATATCTAAAGAAATAAAAGTCAAAAGCTTCCCTAATTTGATGAAAAACATTAATCTGCACATCAAAGAAGGTCAACGAACTTCATGAAGAATAAACTCAAAGAGAACCACACCTAGACACATCATAGTTAGACTGCTGAAAGCCAGAGACAGAGAGAATCTTGAAAGCATCAAGTGAAAAAGACCTGTTCTCATCAGAATTCATCAGAAGGGATTCTGTTCTCATCAGAAATCATGGAGGACAGAAAACACTGAGATGGTAGGTTCAAACTGCCAAAAGAAGAGAATGTCAACCAATAACTGTATATCCCACAATACCATCCCCAAAAAATCGAGAAATTAAGATATTCCTAGATAAACAGAAAAATAATTCATCAGCAGTAGACTTACCCTGCAAGAGAATCCTTTCGGCCAAAAGAAAAGGACACTAGGCAGTAACTCAATCTACATGAAGAAATAAAGTACACCAGCAAATGTCACTCCACAGATGAATGTAAAAGATGGTATAAACATATTTTTGCTTGCAATTCTTTTCTTCTGATTAAAAAGACAACCGCCTAAAGCATAGGCATGTGTTGATGGGCATATAATATATAAAGATATAATCTGTATGACATAACAGTACAAAGACAAAAGAGAAAACAAAGTTATATTGGAGCAGTTTTGGTATACTATTGAAATTAAGTTGGTGTTAATCCAATCCAGATTGTTTTCAAATGTTAATTGTAATCCCCAGGGCAATCTTTAAGAAAATAACTTCAAAAATAAAAGAAACAACAAGGGAATTAAAATGGTTTGCTAGAAAAATTTTTATTCGACACAAAAGAAGGCAGTAATACAGGAAAAGAGGAACAAAAAGACATAAGACGTTCAGAAAACATAGCAAATGGCAGACTAAATGCTCCCTTACAATTACATTAAGTGTAAATGGACTAAGTATTCCAATCAAAAGACAAATTGGCAGAATAAACAAACATGACCTAACTATATGCCATCTACAAGAGACATACTTCAGATTCAAACTCAAAGACAAAAGTAGGTTGAAAGTAAAAGAATGAAAACAGATGTATCATGCAAACGATACTAAAAAGAGAGCTGGAATTTGTATACTAATATCACATAAAATGAACTTTTTTTTGCTTTCTTCTTTTTTTTTTTAACGCCTACAGCACCTGATCTTCCTAGGTGGTCTCCCATCCAAGTACTAACCAGGCCCAACCCTGCTTAGCTTCCGAGATCAGACGAGATCGGGCATGTTCAGGGTGGCATGGCTGTAGCCATAAAATGAACTTTAAGACAAAAAATTGTCACGACAAAAGATATTTTTAGAACGAGGGTCAATCCCCCAGGAAGACATAACAATTATCAATACACACACTTAACAACAGAGCCTCAAAATACATGAATCAAAAACTGATAAAAGTGAAAGAAGAAATGGACGGACAGTTCAACAATACTTGTGGAGACGTCAACAAAACACCACTTTCAATAATGGATAGAGTAACTAAGCAGAATATCAACAAGGAAATGAAAGAATTGAACAATACTATAAACCAACTAGGCATAACAGACATCCGCAGAACACTCTGCCCTAAAACAGACTGCCAATTCTTAAGTACAATTGAAGATTCTCTGGGATAGACCATATGCTAGGCCATAAAACAAATCTCAATAAATTTAAAAGGACCAAAATCATATAAAGTGTGTTCTCTGACCAAAATAGAATGAAATCAGAAATTAATAACAGAAGTAAATTTGAGAAATTCATAAATGTGTGAAAATTAAACATCATATCCCTAAATAACTAACAGGTCAAATAAGAAATTGCCAGAGAAACTAGAAAATACTTTGAGATAAGTGAAAATGGAAATGGAACATACAAAACTTATGAGACACAGTGAAGGCAGTGCTTCAAGGGAACTTTATAGCTGTCAACTCCCACACTGAAAAAAATCTCAGATCAATAACCTGGCCTTCAACCTTAAAAGAAAAAAAACTATCAAAAACTAAATCCAAAGCAAGCAGAATGGAGAAAATAATAAAGATTACAACAGAAATAGATGAAATAGAGAAAATCAAGGAAATAAAATTGGTTCTTTGAAAATACAAACCTGACAAACCTTTAATCAAATTGACCAAAAAAATTAAAAAAGGAGCAAGAGAGAAGACTCACATTACTAAAATCAAGAATGAAAGAGGTGCCATCACTATTTACCACTTAAATTTAAATTATTATAAAATTAAAATTATAAATTTAAAAGGACTAAAATAATATAAAGTGTGTTCTCTGACCAAAATAGATTGAAATAAGAAATCAATAGAACTAAATTTAAAAAATTAAAAATCATTAAAATTATTACAACAATTGTATGTCAACAAATTAGATAAGCTAGATGAAACAGATATTCTCCTAGAGAGACACAAACTACTGAAAGCAACTCAAGGAGAAACAGAAAATCCAAAATAGACTTACCACAAGAGGTTTAATTAACAATTTTAAAACTTCATATAAAGAAAACCTCAGGCCTAGATTTCACTGGTGAATTCTACCAAATGTTTAAAAAGGAAATGACACCAATCGTTTATAAACTCTTCCAAAAAACAGAAGAGGGAAAACTTCCCAACTTATTCAAGCTCAGTGTTACCCTGAAACTAAAATCAGACAAAGACATCACAAGAAAACTGCAAACCAATATCTCATGAATACACACAAATCTTCAATACTAGCAAACTGAATCCAGCAATTTACGAAAAAGGATTATATGCCAAGACCAAATGCAATCTATTCCAGAATGCGAAGTTGGTTTTACATAAAAAAATCAATGTAATGTAGCATATTACTAGAATAAAGGACAAAATCACATGAAGTTTTCATAAATTTTTTAAAAAACGGTAAAAATAAAAAAAAAACAAACAGTAAGGGAGTTCTTTATATTTAAAATGAATCTACACTGTACAAAATAATCATGGCATGGCAAAGTTCCTTTACATAATAATTTCCCCAAGGAGACCTAAAGTGATAGGGATATATATAAATTTGATAACATTTTCAGAAACATGTCATTATGACTGTCTCCATTATTCAAGAAGCAGTGTGACGTAATAGAAAATCAGTTACACTTGTGGGAAAACCCCCAGATTCTAGTGCCAGGCCTTTCACTAACTAGCTGTGTCACTATGAGAAAGTCACTAAGCTACTCTGGACCTCTTTCCTCCTCTGTGAAATTGGGGGTGTGCCAGGGGCGGGGGGCAGCTGATCCTAAAACGTCCCTTACAACACTAAATTCTATGACCTTGGGGCCTTCGTTTCCTCATCTTTAAAATGTGAATAATCATACCCCACCACAAACAGAACTGTTGTGTATCTAAATCAAAGAGCTCACAGAAAACTACAAATTAATTCTTTCCATATATGCCACGTACTACTACAGATCGCCACTGATAGCCCTGCAGGATACATAAATACCTTATTATGAAATTATGCTGCTCCAAATACTACTTTAAATAAGTAAGCCATTAGCTTTCATTAAATCTACAATGGGTTTCTACATGCTCCATGGCCGCAGAGAGAAGCTAAAACTTACGAAGTAAAAATTAATCAGAATCCAAGAACTCAGCTTGTTTCAGTCTCAAATTTTCTGATTTTCCATTGCAAGCAAATTATATTTAAAATAATCATTATTAAAATACCTCATTCAACCAAAAGTATGTCCAACCAATATAGACCAACACAACATTGATGGTACATTAAAGTTCTGGCTTCCTCAATTTCATTTTTGCTGTATATGAGGGCATGTAAGCTCTAGGTATGACAGTCACATCACCTAAGTCACGTTCTCTGTAGGCATGGACATTTTGCTTAGAATTCATAGCATCAGAATTTAGACCAGGTTGCATAAAGAAGTGGAAGGCTTCTGTCACTTTTCTTAACCAAAATGTCACACTGTAATGCTGAAGGTGTCGCACTGGCTCAAGTCTTCAATGGTTTAGAAACTGAAAAAGAGGAGTCTTGGAGATCACCAAGGGCCATGTCCCCATCGCCACAAGGGTCCTCATAGAATCCCCAGCAGTGGAAGGCTTCTGGGGAAGAGCTGACCTCCCGAATTAGTCTGACTGACTGCAAGGCACTCTATTAAAAGTACTTCCTTCCATTGGTTAGAAAATGGATTCTACCTAGAGCCCTGATTTTTGCCCTTTGGGGGAAAAATCTGTTCCCTTTTCCACCTGACAGCTCTTCAAAGGGCTGAAGACAGTCATCACATTTCCCCTTAGTCATTTCTTCATTGGTCTAAATAATTCCCATTTCCTTCAGCCAACTGTTATAGGACTTGTTCCCATACCCAGTATCTCTGAATGTACCCTCATATTTCTGAATCTACAGTGTCCCTCTTTAAATGTGGTACTGAATACCTCAAATATGGACTGTCAAGTGCCATGAACAGAAGGATTTTATAAGACGCTAATTTACTTCTTCACTTGCAGATAATAAAATCATCATGGCTACTGATAATGGTCCACCAAAGCTTCTGGAATCTGTTTATTTTATTAAATATTTAAGGCAAATAAAAAGGCATGAAGAATGTTACTAACACCCATGGACTCACAACCCCGCTTAATAAAATACCACTAACAAGCTTAAGACTCCGATGCATCTGTGTCCCCATTCTCTTCTCCTGAATGGTAATCGCAATGTGGTGTTTATCATTCCGAGTCTTTTTAAACACAAATTGCAATTTAAAAAAAAAAGTCCCGATTCCTTATTTCTACAGTATTATTTTTAAAACTAAATTCTTAATAAACTTTCTATATATTTTAAATCCCAGTTCATTGCATACAACCCCCTACCCAGCATTTCATATCATCTTTGCAGCATAATTCTATCATACTTTGCATTAGCTACTTCTCCCATACATATGTCATCTGCAAAATATGGTCTGTGGGCCTTCACGTCTTAATTATTAAAAAAAAAGTTAACTACGACGGGGCTGAGGACAGAGCCTGTGGCAAACCACTAGAGCACCCTCTGCACACACACACGCTGACATGGATCCATTAAGCAACCCACCTGGGCATGGCCACAGCATCAGTCACAAATCCACTTAACCACACTGTCAGCCCACACTTCTCCATCTTCGCCATAACGGCGTCAGGGAAACAGACTCTCATCTGATCACAAGTGATCAGGCAATAAAGAATGGGATAATGACATCGTAGTCCTAGTTTTGACTAGACAGAACATCGTGGTTTTATTTTTGGCGTAAGTGGTCCACAGCTGAGCCTGTCCATGACACTGGGTGGTGTCTGTTCATCCGTCTGTGCAAGAGTGAGTCTCAGCACTAGGCAATTGTGAAGCACAGATAGAGACAGACCAACATCAGCTATGATAGAGCCAGGCCACAACTCAAATAGCTCCAGAGCAGAGGACTTGTCCAACAGACCCCTAGAATTCAGTGTTAAACCAAGTATAAGATAAGGGCCAACATCCAGAGACCCTCAGAGGTTCTCAAAGGCAGACAGTGCTAATAAACACTTAAGAGCAGTTTACTCTGATCCTTGGAAGACATAAGCCTTCCCGTAAAAATTATAAAATGTAATTATTGGATGAAAGACTCAGCATAGCTAAGAGATCATGTAAATGCAAGTCATAATTACATTACACAGATCAGCACCTCCCAAAGCACGGCCAACAGAACAACAGCTCCTCAGGGTGTTAATAAGTTACTTTAAAAAAGGGTTTCACGGTCAAAAGAGTTTAGGGAACACTGGTTTAATCAAAACTAAAAAGGATTCTTTACTGCAGAACTTCTCAGAGCTTTTAATAGACTTACGTATCTGTAAGAGGAGGATGTAAGAAGCTGCATTCTCCAAACTTACTTGGTTCCTGAACACTTCTTATAAGGAATACCTCAAAGGCCTAGTGCTCTGCAGAAGACACTTTATAAAACACTAAAATGGGTTATTGGTCAATCAATTAAGACATGTAGTGGGTGTTAACTACATGCTGAGCACTGAGGCCAGTAATTCTTATCTACATTCCCCTTTGACCTGCCAAACTGCTGCTTTTACATTGGGTGATATCCCATGGACCATGGGGAAGTGTTTTGGTCTCCGACCTTACAGTTAGGCAGGCTGGATCATAAGACTGGCCTCAGGGGGCAATCTTTATAATTCTGAAGTCCAAAAAATTAGCTACGAGGCTAATTCAGGTGGAGCCACTGAATCATTAGCATTTTCGGAGAATCCAAATCAGTTCTCAGTGATTACCAACTAGAATATCGCAATTAAATTAAATATGTTGAATAAATTTTCATGAGAACTAAAGCATACAAGTTTCAGCAACTTTAAAATGCAGAAACCTTTCAGAGATTTTCAAGAAGTCTCAAATATATCAGAACTTAAACTTTAGAAGCTGAAAACAGATTTTTATTATCAGCTTCAAAGAAAATGCCAAGTCGTTTTAAATAACAATCTGAAATTTGGACAAGAGGGTATGGGATGAAAAACTGAGAACAAAAAGGTGATGTTTTGGTGCACCATCCCCACCAGTAGATCACAGGGCTTATTCTGTAGAAAATGATATTCGGGATAAGGTTTAAATCCTGGATAACAAACAATAAATCTCTTTGAGGGATTTATAAAAGCTAGAGGTGAGAATTACTTCCAAAAAGGGATCAGGATTTTACCTACAATTAGGTTTTAAACACAGAAATGTGCCAACAATTTCCTTAGCAAACTATAAAAGGAGGGTGCCTTTTTTTCCCTCTCTCTCTTTTAAAGGAGAACAAAAATGACGAGCTTTAAGAATGAATTCCTTTTAATCCCAGAGGGAAAAAAAATCAACAACAAAAAGACCTAGTTAAACTTTCACAAGTAAATTTTAAAGAGTAGCACTCAAATGAAATCTATTGTTTGGATTTCTTAAGTTATATTAAATCTAGCAAGTTTACAAGCCTAAATTTTCCAAAGGCGTAATGGTCTTTTTTTAATGCATCAGGACTGGAATGGCTCTGCCCAGTAAAAGCCCCACTGAGTGAGCCTCAGCTGCAAGAATTTACTAATAAAAGTGTCTCCAGCATTTTGCTTTATAGCACCACTGTGAACTGCAGCATTACCAAAAAAAAAAAAGAAAAGAAAAGAAAAAAACACTCTTGGCTCAAAAATTAGCTTTACTAACTCTGCCTGGATTAGGGTTACCAGTGAGGCCCACAGCAGGGGAGAAGTGTCACCGTTCCCATCGCACGTTCAAATATCACGTCTACTTTGGAGGACGCACCGTATGTAGACAGCTGTATATAAATAAACTCTTTTTCTCAATTTTCTTTCTTCCCATTTGCTCTTAAACCCACTCACTTTGCCCTGACCATGCTACTGATTCTGGTCAAGGTCACCAGCAACCTCCCAGTTTCTAAATCCGATGTCATTTCTCAGTCCTTTTACCTGACTCGTAGAAGCGCTTAACACGGGTCACTTTGTCCTCCTTGAAAACTTTTATCCCTTGCTTCCAAGGGACTATGCACTTTGAGTTTTGATCCTATCTCAAAAGTACTGCCTTCTCAGCCTCCGCATCTCCTCGGCGTCTCATTGCTGTGGTGCATGTGGGCACAACCCCCGAATCCCTTCCTTTATCTACACTCGCTTCCCTGGTGACTTCATCCAGTTTCCTGGCTTTAAACACCATCAATGTGCCGACAGCTTCCAAGTTTAGATCTTCAGCCCAGAGCTGAACCTAGAACTCATCTCCAGCTCGCATTCAACTACTGATCTTCCCCCCACCTTGTGCATGCACTGTTTTCTCCTTGTCAGTCAGGCCGCCTTGTCCATTCGGGGGCTCAGGCCAAACACCCTGGAGTGAATGTGGACTCTTCCTCCTCTCCTTATACCTAGGCCGTCAGCAGTCCTGGCTCCGTCCACTCTTGCTGGTACAGTCCTGCTCAAACCACCACGTTCCCTCTTCTGGGTTACTGCGGAAGCCTTCTCATTATTCTCCCTGCTGCCCTCCTTGTCCCACTACAGCTTATTTTCCACACGGCGGCCAAAACGATCCCTTTCAAAATGTAAGTCAGACTGTGTCACTCCTCTGCTCAAAACACTTCAAAGACTTCCCATCTCATTCAGAATAAAAGTTCAAGTTCCGTTAATGGATTAAGTGCCTTTCACATTCTGCCCATTTCTCCCTCTCGTATCCCCATCTGCTCACTACACCCCCACATTAGTTTCCAACTGATGCTCTAACAAAGTACCACTAACTTATTGGTTAAAACAATACAAACTCATTCTGGAGGCCAGAAGTCTAAAGTCAAGGTACTGGTAGTGGGGCCGCATTCTTTCTGGAAGCTTCAGAGAAAAATCGGTTTCCTTAGCTTTTCCAGCTTCCAGAGGCCACCCACGTTACTTAGCTTATGGCCACTTCCCTCTTGCCACACAATTTTGCCATTCACATAGCTCCCCACCTTTTCTTCTAGAGTTCTTCGCTTTTTCCTAACCCCTGTTGAAAGGAGGCTGCCACTGTAACCTGGTAAATTAAAAGGAAACCACAGGGTCTCAGGCCGGCATATACCTCCTTGAGAGAGAAGTGTGGTGGCAAAGGTGAAAGGTAAGACCTCAGGGAACCCTGCCAGCAAGTACAGGTCTGCAGAATCATTTCTGCTATGAAAAGCAATTAGCTGCGCTTGACTATGGATTCCAACCCTTAAAGACTTAAGATCTTTAACTATAAAACATCGGGTTTTAGTTTCTCCTATTTGGACATCTGGGAAGATTGTAAGATCACATTTTTCTTGAAGCCAGAAATATCATTATCTAATATACTGGTTTTAGTTCTAGAATTATTTATTTTGATAGCACCTACTTCTTGCTCACCAAGTTTATCTTAAATCTTAAGTTTTTAACTTCTATATCATTCCTCTTTTTCATTGCTTTCGTTATGCATTTTTCTACCTTTTGCTTGAAAAACATGACATTGTTACCTATGTGGCTAAACTTCTACAATTATATATTAGGAAATACATACAACTAAAGTATGTTAAAAATTAAAATTAAAAAGACAAAATCAGAGATAGAGAACAGATTAACGGTTGCCAGGGGTTAGAAACGGGGGAAGAGGTGACCGTGGCTATAAAAAGATAGCAGGAGAGAGCCTTGTGATGAATGTTCTGTGTCTTCGCTGTGGTCACAAAAGTCCACACCTGTGATAAAACTGCATGGAACTAAATACGCACACACAATAAGTGCATGTAAAACTGGTGAGGTGTGAATCAGCTCTGTGGACTGCACCAATGTCAATTTCCTGGTTTAGATATTGTTCTACAGTTATGCAAGTTATTATCAATGGAGGAAACTGAAGGAAGGGTACACAGGACCTCTCTGTACTCATTTTTGCAACTTCCTGTGAATTTATGTTTAAGTTTTTTAAAATAAATGTTGGTAAATACCTAAAAATCTTTACTTCTCAGAATTATTCCTGTCTGTAATATAATAGCACACTTACCCTTCTCATAAAAACCAATTTTATAAATTTGAAATTGACAATTTTGTAATTGCTATTCATTTAAAAATATTATCCTTTAAAGTGCCAAGAATCCTGTGGGCACACACGATAAAATGAATATAAAATTATAAATGGCAAGATGATGAAGCTTGAACGAAGTGCCCAATGAATAACTCTGCTTACTAAAAGCCACACTGTTTTGGAGATATTTCGGCATGACACACTTC
Source organism: Pteropus medius (assembly GCF_902729225.1). Lineage (NCBI taxonomy): Eukaryota > Metazoa > Chordata > Mammalia > Chiroptera > Pteropodidae > Pteropus > Pteropus medius. The sequence continues at coordinate 3,445,450 of NW_024343733.1, read as the reverse complement.
CACAGAGACACTAAATCCCTCGAGGACCAACTCAACAGCATGGAGCTTGAGAGGTCAGCATCAAAAGTACACAGAGGTCACAAACTAACGTAGTAGGGCTTTAGACCTGAAAGCAGAAAGCCTCACAAAGAAGAAAAAGGGGAGGTGTGGAAAGGAAACAGCATCAGAGCAAAATCGGCTCTCCAGCACAGTCTGTGGCATAATTAAATCTCAAAAGTCCTCCCTGCTCAGGGTTCCTCACTGTGAATTGGTTACCAATTTGGCATAAAGATCTAATAAGCACATGAGTTTTCTCCAAGGGCACACATACAGTTCATGGTGCCAATTCCACGTAACTGGCCCAATTTCACTAAAATCCCAAGGCAGCTACATTAAAAGAACAAGAGAGATAGGAAAGGGTGAGACAGAGAAAGTGAGCCCCCTCTGAAATAAAATCATAAAGCAGCGGGACGGTCCATTCGACAGAATGATGTCTTCCCTATTTCAAAAATAAAAACACCATGAGAAACAAATGAAAATGCTACTTATTTTTTATTACTTTGTGGTTTTATTTTAATGCTTGAAAAACAAAGCCAATTCTACAAACTACTGGCCATCCACTGTCACCATCATGTAAAAGTGTCATGACAAAAATTCTGGCTTCACAGATCAGAGCCACCTTAGGGGTCTTGTTTAAAATATATTCTATTCTTATATACGTGCTCTACAAATGAGGTTTAAAAAGAAAGACAACACAAATCCAAGTGGCCAAAGAGTGAAGAATTCTGGTGGACAATTGGACTACTGTGTTGCAAATTAAACTGTTCACACCTGCAGAATAATCTCAGCAGCATAACCAATCTACCTTGAAATGCAGCCCCATTGTACCAAAAGAGGATCTCTTCTTCCACTAGATCCTATCTTTCACTGATAAACTCCTTGGATGAGAAAACCAGCAGCAGATGTGAAAGCCACATGGCCCTGTACAATGCAGGAGAGCAAAAAGCAATGTTAAAAGAAAAGATTCCTTAAACCGCAGCTCCCTATCAAGAATGAAGATTTTATCATCTAATGCTGACTTTGTGGAAAGCAGCTAGCTATCAGACCCTATTCCAAAACTTCAGCTAACAGCATCGGGCTGAAATCCAGGACTTGGACTCACTTAGCTACACCCTTGTTTTCGACTCTTGGGAACAGGGCCAACGTGTAAAGTTAGAATATAACAAACAGAGTTTCCAAGGGGAAAGTGGAAGACAATGCAGGTACTCTCAATGTAATCGATAGGCTCTGAGCATGGTTTCCATTTTGGTACATTTTTATTTAGTGAATTTTAGCCTTTAGATAATTTCTTTCATAACTTCTCAAAGATTTCCAAACTGTGCATCAAAAAAGACTTGCCAACGCCCCCTGAAGTAATACCGTGGCAATCGAGAACACTGAAACTTTTCTCAAATTCCTATTTAAGTAGGACAATTATTGTGATTAAACAAAATGCTTCATAAAGAAATAGGGTAAAACCAAAAACTCTCTAAATTGTCCTGTATTATGTGTGAGTTCACTGAACTGCTGCAGAGGTAGCAAGCTCCAGAGTCGAAATGTGGCTAGTTTTCACCACTCTCGAACTTCCTTAAAATTTTTAACTTCACATTCTTGGTAGTGCTTTGGATTTTAGTGTATAGTTCTCCTACCACTCAATTTTACCATATCCTTTCTCTTAAAGGTATAGACACTTGTGTAAAATACATTAGAGAATCCAGGGAAATGGGAAATAGTAACCATTAAACAAGTCGGTTCTCTGGCAGTATGGACAACGGATATTCCAGTGTCTTCTGGGGAACACAGCTGTCCATGAAAAGCCAAATGGTCAGTAATCATAAATATATTTAACTTTTGAGAAATTATACGGAAGAGTACAAGAAACTTATTTTAATGGCCTAAACTCTTGCCTCTCAAAGCATGGTCGAAGCCACACTGGCACTTCCTGGTTAGAAATGCGGACTATCGGGCCCCACCCCAGACCTCCTGAATCCGAATTTGCATTTTATCAAGATCCCCTGTGATTCACAAACACAATAAAGTTTGCCCCAGACAATATCTCCCACCATTCCACTCCATGAACATATGCCCCAGAGTAAGCACGAGATGGGTGACGCTGACCTGCAATTCCCTCGGTGAGTCTCAGGTCTCACGTGCCTCTCACCTCACTGAGTGGGATTCTGGTGTTTAAAGAGTAATTTGAACTATACACCTAAAACATGACTTCACTGTTTTGTCCCCAGGTTGACCCTCAGCTCCAACCTAATGTCTGGCTTGATTAAAACCAAGGGCTCACATCTTTGCATTAAAAAGGGTGAAGACATTAACAGCTCAGGCTAGTTCAATAAAGGCGGAGCACAGAGTTGTCAGCCTTGAGCACGCAGCCACAGGTCAGCCATAACTCAGATGCAGAGAGAACAGAGCCCTTGAGCAGAGGGTCACAAAAAGATAAACACTAAGTCGAGATGTGGAACACAATCTTTTATGCTCAAGGTTGCTTTTCTCCAAATAAAGTTGCTACCCAATTCATTAATTCTTTAAGCAATGAATTCTGTTAAGTAAATTCCTATGACGGAGGAGCTTCCTACACTTCAATCACACACATAGGTAAACCTTGAACACGGGTTAATGCCAGCTTACCTGCGCACACCTTCCCAGTTCTTTCCTGTCCAGATACTGAAATATATTGATTGCCAACTCGTAAGGCAGTTGGATATCAAAGAAGGGCACATCATCCATTTCATTCTGAGAAGAAAAAGAGAAGGAAATAAGCTTACAATTCCGAGATTTGAAAATGCTCGTATTTATGGGCCCTTTAAATCACCAGAGATAATCTTAGGTGGCGACAATAAATGACAGTGTTTCCCAGGAGAAGCAGAGCGTTCTCACTGCTCCGCAGAGCGCAGAGAACTAACTCAGAACCTGACAACCATTCTCAATCCTCTGACCCCCATAAGCCTATACACACATTCACTTATGAAATCAACAAGACCATTTCCCATAAGGCCTCAAAAAGGAGAAGTGGGGATACCACCTTACAACCTGGGGTATGCCACAGGCATCTGTGCATAAGTCTGTGGAAAGCCTCTTGGCCTCTAAGGAAAGGTGAGCAGCAGGCAGCCAAGAGGGTGAGCCTTGAACTCATGGAGGCCACCGTCCTCCCAGGAAAACTGCTACCACCCCCTAACTTGGAGGGGAGTGAGGACCCCGCAGCCACAGGAGAAGTGCTGACCTCGGTCACTGAAGTGTTTTCGTCAGGAAGAGGGTAAGAGGGCCATAAACATGAGCAAAAAGTAAATAAATGAAACGCTACTCCTGAGTGAGGTGAACACCACTCCCCCGGGCCGCTGGAGAAGCATGAGGTTCCCTAATGCACTCGGGGACGTGCGCTGGTGAACCTGAGTGAGCCAGTGCAAACAAAGCAGTTCTTCTTCGGTGTCATTTATTAATGCGGAGAAATTAGAGCTTGCCTGCCTTTGGATAAGCAATTAGGGATGAGGTAACAGGCTTTATTTGAGAGATAAGGCTGTCATGACGATCCTGGTAGCACAAAGAAGTATGAGTGTGAAACAAAAAAAGCCAAATATGCATACGTACCCCTCTGCCTGTTCCCAAATCCACCTGCCAAAGCTCGCTTTGGTGTGTGCTGCTGCAAAGCTAGGGAAAGCAGCACTCTGACCCAACAGAACTTAATAAAATTCATCTTTAATAAGACTTAGCCGACATCAGTGACTTACTGGTTGCAAGCAAATTATTAATTCACCACTCAGATACAATAGTCATATACTGCAAGTCTCAAAACTGAAAATAGTCTCAGCATTTTTAAGGGAGTATGAACACCAACTTAAACCCTACCAAAGTTCAGGGTAAAGATTTTCTGGAATCACGTTTTCCATTCATCCAGAAGTCTCGGGGCTAAAAGATAATCGAGACCATAAGAATAAAATGAATTCAGCTGCAAAAACAGTGCAAGGCTAAGTGTGAGGGCCAAAGAGAATCTCTAGAGAAAAAAAAAAGTAAGAGCTGACAGTTCTCTGTGGGCAAAAAAGGAATAGAATGTTAAATCAGGAGAGAAACATTGACGATACAGGAAAAAAATCTGCAAGTGTAATTGGAAGACAAAGGGGCCCTTGCCTTAAAAAATAATGGAAAATCACTGGTCTCATGTCAGGCTAGGTCCCCTCCTACAACTAACTGGCTTCACTCAATGTGGAAAAGAGGCATCACTTTCTCTTTCAGCCCAGATACAACTCCTCAACACAACCCTGATGGGAGCCACTGCCAGTCGAGGAAAGCTGCAACCCGGGACTCTCTTCTGCTTTCTCTTCTAGATTATTTGGGGCTCGCTTTGAATATATAATCCAAGAGTAAAATCCATATACTCTTTTGGATTATTTAACTACGGTGAGGTGGAGAAGTCTACCTTACCTACTCATAAAAGAAACAAGAGAACAATATTCCTTATCCTCACACAAGCAGAATAAGGGCAAAGAAAAGCCTACGCACATGAAAAATAAACTCTTATTTAGCTTTTCACTGTTAAGTGACATACAAAGCATTGTTTTCTTCAATCGGTCCCTTCAGGACTCACTATAAACTGGTGCCTGGACTTCACACTACTGTGATGAAGCAGGAGAAATCAATTGCGTTTTCAGTTATTCTGGTGCGAAAAAGTCATGCTTCTAGTGGCAGGAGGCTTCCCTCTTTTGCCTATCCAGTTGGCCAATTCTCTATTCTCATCCTGGAAAACAATGCCTCTACCTTAGCATACCCCATCCCTCCTGGATCCCAACCAGCACGACCTCTGGGATGCGGCACCCAAAGGAAGTTTGGAGCAAAGATTCAAATTAATAATCCTGGTTCTGCCACTTGACTAGCCAGGAGACCAGGCTGAACGTATCTGAGCCTCAGCTTCCTCATCTGCAAAACATAAACACTAAATTAAAATTGGTAAACACCAACATTACAAAGCCAAACCTTTTTTAAAAATCACTGTGCTCTTAGAATTACGTGTAAACTCCAAAAATTACGGTCAATCCCAAACAGATTAAGTCCCAGACTTTTATGGAAATGACTTTCCCTGATGCTACCACTGGTTGGAAAATGGCAGGAAAAAAGGGAACCAAAATATTAAAGGAAGGTCTACTATCTTAATATATAGACGCACAAGGTCAGGAGACAAAATGCTAAAGTTTTATGTTGGCAAGACATTCTATCAACGTCTCTTGTAGTGGATACTAACTAAGATGGGTCACTCGGATTCCCCCTCTGGGTCCACGACACTCATTCCCCCAGATGTCTAGAATGCCACCTGCTACTGGGTCACAGCTGAGTCCCTTCTTAGGCACTACCCTTGGCCAAACAAGCTGCCCTGTCAAGGTTACATCTCCTGGGAGGGCAGTATGCATCCAATGACTAGTCAATACCTGGGGACAAAGGCCTGGCCCCCTTGTCTCAATTTGGGTCCTCTCAGAAAGGCCAATCCACTAAGTCACCTGCATGCAAATCTCCATCTCAGAGCCTGCTCCATAAAAAATCCAACCTTTTTTCCAAAGCAATAGACGTGATCCACGAGAGTCTTACATTCAACACATCCCAAGATTCTTATGCACTTGACTCTGGAGACATTAGGTAACCTAATTCCCTCTCCTCTACTCGAGGAGACATGATGGAGTACAGATAAGTCATTATACCAAAACAACCAAACAAACAAAAATGCTAGAGTAGCTTCAAGGCTCAGTAAATTACTTATAAATTTCACTTTGTCATTATTAGTAACATATCGCTTGGGAAACGTCTTGCTAAAGTTAGACCCTGTGGTTGAAAATGCAACTCTTTTATTACCCGTGATTTGACAAGAATATGGAGCCACATCCTGGACAGAGGTTGCTGTCCTTTAACCATGTGTAACCTAAGAGCAGCATCGTAATGTCTTGAACACTCTTTGGTACTTCCCACAAACATACGAAGAAATTACGACTCGCTACCAGTGTGCAAAGAAATACCTTGTAATCTAAAAGGTACTATCAGACTTCCATCTAGGCTATTTTGAATTACACAGACATCCAAAAAGTTATGGGCCACATTAACCAAGTCTGTATCTATACTGACTTAAAAACATGGACATGAACAAGCTGGCATTTCAGAAACAAAGATATTCCAAGAAGGAACACACTGGAAATAATATAGGGAAAATTGGTCACACTATAAAAATGTCAATATGACCAAAATGTTAATAATTTCACATTAATTTAATAGCCCAAGTAAAGTAAGAACGGCCAAATTTATTTTACAGAAGACCATACAGAAGATCAATAAATTCAAAATTTTAACATTCCTTCAAATTTAAGAAAAAACATCATTTTGATAACATACAATCTGGCTTTTTAAATTCTTTAATGGCTCAGATATTGATTCTCTACCACTATTGATGACTCTTGTCCTATACTACACATCAAAATTATCTGTGGAGTTAATTAAAAAAAAAAAAAAAAAAGCAACAGGTCTCATTCAGACCTACTGCCCACACTACCACGGTGGTCAACATCTCTCTCAAGGAATCTCGTGCACATGTAAAGAGAACCCCGACCCTAAATTATACAGATATAAAAATCAATACTCTCAATAGAGCCAAAAAAAAAAAAAAAAAAACCCTCAAAGGGTTCATGTTACTTTGTTAATTCAAAGTCAGTGAATACTAGATTTTCCCAAAGTCTACTGGACTTATTCCAAAAATGCTAAGAGAAATTGCAAATAGATCCATCCCCAAGGAGGCTGATTTGTACTCCTATGTGCTAATGTAAGACTAATTCTGTAAATGGATTGGTTCTGTGCCTTTCCGTTAGAAACTTAATCTGTCTTCTCTTGTTCAGTAGAAGAAGGGATAATTACTAAGAGCCAAATCAGTAAAAAGTGAAAAAACTGACTTAAGTTTTGTTCCCAATGTATATCTCCGGGGCAAAAAGAACACTAACAATCTCTCTAGGTGGTGTAAAGCATCTGGAGTTCAAACAATAGATGTGCAATAACATTTCTGCTAAATCTGTGACTGAAAGAAGACTATTTTCTAAAGGAATTTATCTCAACTTTCCACATACTGCAAGAGCTGAGCAGAACAGACCCACACAATCTCAATCAGAAGGAATGGATGAGTTCCAGTTTCACCAATGTCTTCTTTAAAGGGGGGAAAAAACCCCCCAAAACCGGATGACTTGGGTGGAAAAAGTCTGAAACACTGTAAAGATAAATAGGCATTCACACTCCTGAATTTGTCTCAAAATTCATGTTCTTACTTATACAAAGCAAGAGCCTCTGAGCAATGATATTATGAGACTTTTTCTTTTTCCTATACTTATGAATTCTCCTAAGTATTTTTACAATGAGCATGTGATATTTTCACTGACAAAAGCAACACATTTTTTAAATAAGGTGTTTTATGTTCAAAACATCTCAATTCAGGGCCATGCCAGCTACTGGGGGAAGGGAAGTACTGTTAGCAAATGTGTAAGAAATGATGTCTACATTCAAGGAGCTAAAATATTTTATAGAGATAAGTCATCATCATGTAAAATAGAAAACAGGAAAAATAGAAAAAAATAGAAAAGGCAATATAGCCAGTCTCCTAAGGTATTCCAAAGTTCATTAGTAAGTCAGCTGTTCCAAACTTCTAAATCATTTCTCCAAAGGAACAATGCTATAAAGAGTGGCTGAGCTCCCAAGCAGTCCACAGAAGGCCAATTTATCTCCTGACATTTAACCTAATCCCCATGCCTAGTTATGAGAAAGAGCAAAAGGTGTTCAATAAATTTTTGTCGACTGCATGCGTGGATGACTACAGACTCTAACCAGCAAAGTGCCTGGCACACAGCAGATTCACAAACAATGTCCATGGGATAGGATTTATCACTTTCTTATGGGCTTTCCAACTTCAAGAACTATTCTCATTCACCACCGATTGGTACGATTCCCCTGGGAACTCTGGCAAGGGATGGAGGTAGAAAATGCCGTTCTAAAGGACTGGGGAAGCAAGTGCTACGGGGTCCCAGGAGGCTGGGTGCACAGTGAAGAGCGTCGCACCTCTGCTTTCAAAGCCTCCTTTAGTCTAAGCTGGGATCGGGGCTGTGGGATCCAGAAAGGAGAGAAGTCAGGGGGAGGAGGAGATCCCTTGTTCGGTCTAGTGTGGGTATGGATTTGTCTGTGGAAAGAGTAAATAGTTTCACGTCAAGGGTCTCAAACTCTCCAAGTGCATTTCTACCAATAGGATCAGCTATATGATTTGCGGAGGCCACTGTAAAACGAAAATGTGAGGTCCCTTTTTAAAAAATGATTAAGAATTTCAAGATGGCAACAACACAGCATCAAACCAAGCACAGGCCTCTTCTGAGCCTGGGGCCCTGTGTGACCACATAGATCACAGAGGACCATGAGACCAGTTTGCCCTGGCCACCACATTACCTTTGCACTTACTGTTCTCTGTCTAGAATCCCCTTCCCCAGATCTCAGCATGCTTGCTCCCTCACCTCCTTCCATGAAATGTGCCCCACCAGGAAGGTCCTTTTGGAGAGCACTATTTAAATTTACAGCTCTTCCTAAACACGTAAACATTCTATCCCTTCTACTTGCTTTATTTTTCTCCGCGGCATTTAATACCTTGCAATTATGTGTTCCTTTTCTAGTCCCCTCTCTCCTAGTGTGTAAATTCTGTAAAGGCATGCATTTTTTTTCTGTCTTGTTCAGTGCTGTATCCTCAGCACCTAGAACTGTGCCTGGTACTAAGAAGCCACCTGGTAAACAGAATGAATAAATGAACCTCAACTGCTTTGAGCAGCAGAATCGTCCAATAAAGAGATGACCTAAGTTACAAGTTGTTCTAGGATACACAGAGCCTATTTCAAAATGTGCCCAAGTAGAGATCTGTTCATTCGTAACAGGAAAAAAATGAATGGCACTAACAGAACATTTTAGTTGGGGGAAAGAGAGAAGGAAGAAAACTTTGGGCTGGAGCAATCAGGGAAGAGTTAACATAGGAGACAGAATTCAACTTAAACCTTAAAAGGAAGGCAAAGTCCAATAAAGAGGAAGGGAAGTCTCTCCAAGTATAATTCATGAGTTCGCATTTGATTCCATTTATCTCATTTCATATTATGAAGTTTCCTTGTTTCTAACTCAGAAATTAAGCCATCAAATTGATCTTGTTGACAACACAGTTGCAGGCTCTGACTAATTAAATATTGGCATGGTGAGCAATAAATATTGGCCAGCAGTATTAAAAATTTTATCAGCCCTGAAAACCCAAATCCTAACTTGGAGAATGCTTTGAATGTTCACAGGGATTCTAACAACCACAGAGCCTCTTTATAAGGTTGTTGGAAGCAGCAATTCTGCTCATGTTATTTCAACTCAACAAACACAGATGGGCTCCTACTGTACTAAGTACCACAGACAGGAGTACAAGATAAGACAACAGACCCTGCCCTCCAGGGATTCCCAGCACAAGAGGTGAGGAAGCAAAGGGCTTATCAGTGATAAGTCTTAGCAGAGGAAATGAACTTTTCTATCATACTAATGATAATAAAAGCACCCAATTTATTGGCTGCTTACTGTATGTCAGGCTTGGTGCTAAGTATGTCCCAAGTCCTATTCATTTCCTCTTCACATGATAGGTACTAGCATCATCCTCATTTGATAAATAAGGCACAGCAAGTTAACTTGCCCATAGTCAAACAGCTAGTCAGCAGCAGAGGCTGAATTTGAACTTGGATCTGCCTGACTCTAGAGCTTGGACTAATAACCAGGGCTATCCTGCCTCCATTAATGTCATCCTTTTTACTTAAAAGAAGACTGTAGGCTTCTGAGGTCAGGAAGTATCCATTCCACTTACTGCTGATTCCCTAGCACCCAGCTGATCAATACATGTATGTTGGATGACTAGAAAACACATACATTCCCATAGTTTAGCGCTGCTTCAAACACGTACCCCCCTAAGTTGGACATCTTGTTTCTGTTGTTTCCTGCCCAATATCCATTCTCTCGTCTTTTCTTTAGGAAACCACCTTACTCTCACTCTTGGTCAATATGGTTTAGATGGGGCTGGCCTCAACCTTAGCTTCAGGAATGGGCAGTGGATACAAGTCTAGACAATTTGAGTCAGTAATTGACTCAAAGATGGACACATGACCCCATCTAGACAAAGAGGAACTAAAGTTCATGATTTGCTGCATAAAACAGAAAATAGATGCTCTCTTTCCCCTGGTTGCTAACCTATAAGAATATAAGATTACAGTTGCTGGTAGCTATTTTATCCCAAAGAGGGGAGAGTGTGCCTCTGAATAAAGCCAATAAAAGGAAAGTAAGACCAAAAGATGGAGACATTTCTAGTTATATTATCTAAGCACCAGAGCAAGCACTACCACCTGGAATTTTCAGTTACATGAATCAATAGATTCCGGTTTGGGGTTTTTTTTTTGGCCAGTTGAGTTGGGTGCTGGTTACCTGCAGCCCAGATTCTGGATACATCACATACATAAAAATTGGACCACATAACCACCATAGTGAAGAAAAAAAGCAGCACACTTACAATTATATGCAAGTGGCTCCACTACCTTCCAGAAGCCTGAGTTTAGGGCGAGCGGAAAATGGAAGACAAAAGAAAGTGCTACTGCCTCTGAAATTCCGTCCAGGAGCGCACCATTTCTTTCACTAGTTTAACCACATACCAGAAAGACAATTTAGGTGTTCCCAACTCACCACCTAAAAACAGATGGCTTCCAACTGCTATTGCTAAAAGCTTCACAAGAGAAGACAAAGCTCAAGGAGAATCATTTCTAAGTTTTCATTTCAGCTGTGTTTGTCCATCAAAGGTGTGACCAACCAGATCCAACTCTGAGGTGGTGCTGTTCACCCACCTGTCAAAAGGCAACTTAACTCTTGACTGCTAATCTCTTAGTCGTTCTAACTCTAGTGATGATACTGAAGACTCTGAAGTGAAAGAGACTGCAACAAAAACATAATAGGACGTACTCGTATAAGAGAAACATCAAAACTTTTAGGAAAAAAAAAGGAGGGGTTATGTAGGAGGTGGTATCAGATTTTTATTTTCCTTTCATGTCAACCGAAATCAGCCTGTGAGAGTTTCTGGGGCATCCCAAATGAAACGATCTTCCTTTTTAGGAGTTACTCATGCATCGAGCATGGATTCTCTAGAAGACACACCCAAGGCAGATCCAGGCCACAGACAGGTTTTTACCTATGGTGTTAGTACTTAAAATGTTATTTTTTTATAAGTTACCAAAAGTTAAAAATAGGAAGAGTTTGTGGTAGATTGTTGTATTAACGACCCCTACTGTTTATGCCTCCCTACACCCAGGCATTTGGGTAACTCCACACTGACTCAGGGCTTGGCCACATGGCTTGCTTTGGCCAATGTGACAATAACAAACATGACCTAGGCAGACTTCAAAAGCACTGGGGTTTGCCCTCCTGCTCTCTTAATTATAAGACGGTCCACCTAGGGCTAATCTGCTGGATGATGAGACACACATATCTTCTTTCACACACACACACACACACACGCTATCACACACGCTGCCAAGATTACTACACGCGCCATACAAGACACACACACACACACACACACACACACAATACCACAATTCACCTCTCCACCTCACCCCACCCCACTCCCACAGCCAGCCCCGAGAAGAAGAGCTGCCTAGATCAGGGGTCCGCAACCCCTGGGCCATGGACCAGTACCAGTCCATGGTCTATTAGGAACCAGGCCGCACAGCAGGAAGTGAGCGGCAGGCGAATGAGCAAAGCTTCATCTGCATTTGCAGCCGCTCCCCAGCGCTAGCATCAGGGCCTCAGCTCCACCTCAGATCATCAGGCATTAGATTCTCACAGGAGCAACAGACCCTGGTGCCAAAAGGGTTGGGGACTGCTGGCCTAGATGACCAGCAGCTAACCTCACACATATGAGAGAGCCCACCTATGCCCAGGCCAAACTGCCACCCTGTAACGTGGTGAGCTAAACAGTATAGTTTTAAGCCAAAGGTTTGGGTGATTTTTATGCAACACAAACCAGACAATCCACATGAAAATACATATTCCCAAGTAAAAAACAAAAATCCCAAGACTCTGCAACACTGTGATCACATTCCTACATGGCAATAACCAGTTGCCCTGGGCAGTGGCTACCACTTTTAGTGCAGCCATAGCATGAATTTCTCAGTTAGTCACCATCACCTTACCTTGGAGTCAAGTTCAGCTGCCATACGTTATCTCAGTTGGGTGTTATAGCAAAGAACATGAAATACTATATTCCACATACTTGAGTTACTATCAAAAGTAAGAAAACCAGTACATTCCCTTTGGAAAATTGTCAATATCTACTAAGCCTGAACATATGCATACTTCATGACCTAGCACTTCCACAACTAGGTGGATACCCAAGAAAAATGAAGTACACATTCCAAAAGATGTACAAAATGTTCACAGCGGCACTATTCCTAATAGTCCCAAACTAGCTATTAACAAACTAGTTAGCAATCATGTCCACCAACAGTAAAATAAATAAAACGTGGCATATGCACAGGGATAAATCTCATACATAATGCTATGCACAAGAACTCAGACACAAAAGAGTACATGCTGTATGATTCTACTTATATAGTTCAAAAACAGACAAAACGAAAATAAGGTGTTAGAAGTCAGGTGAGTGGTTACCCTTGGGTAGAGAGAACATGTGAGGGTTCTTATAAGCTATTAATTCTGTTCTGTAATCTGGGTGCTTTTACATGGATTTGTACACTTTTGAAAATTCATCAAGCTGTACATTTATGAGTCATATGCTTCAATACAAAGTTTGATTAAAAAAAACTTTAAAAAGTAGAAAAACAAAACCAAGAGGAGGGCCACGTTTCAAGAGAAACAGTTAAGTATTTTTCTTTAGGGGTATCCTAAAGACAAATTCTATACTATAATATTTAATGTGATGAAAAGAATGATGCCATTATGAAATAAATCATTAAAAAATGGCTAGAATCTGGAAAAAATGCATAACAAAACACCTGATGAATTAGGAAAAAGACCTAGCCTGGTTCCCTCATTTGTATTACCAGCCTGATCTCTGTGGGCTTTGAGGCTTACAACCAATGAATTATGAATCCAAGCCTTTTCTATAAAGGTTATCATCATCTTTCAAACTTAAGATATGGGGTTTACTGCCCCTTAAAAAAATCAATTACCTTCCTAAAGCTCACCTGCCAGAGGAGGCTAATAATGGTCACTGGAGAGGGTTGTTGGGAGAATTGAAGATTATGTCTCTAAACTTCTGAGACAGTACCAAGGAGAAAGCATGTAAGCATACAATGAATTGTTTACAGCAGTGTTACTGATGATTGCAAAATACTAAAAATAAAATGAGATGTGCCCCAAAGGTTGGCTGCTGCTCATAGTGGTACTGAACCTAGCAGCACGTAACATGGTGATCCTGAAGGGGGCAGAGATCCAAAGGCACACGTTAGGGCAGGCTTTCGCTAACTACATAGAAAGTTAGATTCTGATATGCCCCTTGCACCCTCCAATAGGCAGCCCCTTCCCATTTTTTGGAATAGTTCATTTAGAGTTCTACTATTTTTGATATCAATGCCTACCCCTCAGGAGTGTTAGGGCTGGAAAGTCTTGGGAATCAGAATCTCAAACCGAGCTGTACAGCAGAGAACAACAACATCTCAAACCTGCCTGATCATCCCAACCACCAGACTTCTGGGTCCCACCTCTGTAGACTGGGGCACCAGGTCTGGGGAGGGGCCAGAACCTATATCTTAATTAGGCCTAAGGTGATTCTGCTGCCAAGTCAAGTTTGGGAAATTCCTACCTAGTGAAATGTAGAGCTCAACAGACCAGGATCCAAATTCAGTCCCTAGAGTTTATCAACTGGGTAGCCTAGCCAAATTACAGAAAATCTTTTGAGTACTCTTCATTTGTAAAAGAATAGCAATGCCCACCTCCCAGGATTGGTGTGAAGCACAGTCACTCCTTTCAGTGGGGGAGGATTTCAGCTGTGAGGCTCCAAATTTACCTTTGTCCTAATCTTTCCTGTTTGTCTCTACTCCCATGGGCTAGTATAGCTTCAGCCTACAAATCTACTTCCTTGGGAATAACTTCTACAGAGATCTGGACTGACCTGAGCATCTTATCAGATGCTACCTTCCCAAGGCCCCAAGGCACTGAAAGATTTTATTTTTACATGTGTCAGACTTGTTGAGTGTTGACCGACTTTTTACAGAAGCAGGTGTGATGCCGGCATAAATTTTCATATGTATAAGAATTGTCGCATTAGAGAGTGTTTATAACTTGCACCGAAAAAGGTTATTTACAAACTTAGAGATAAGGCAGAGCACAGGACCAGACGCTTAGTGAAAATTCTTAACGTTATTTGATATAACCACATATTACATAAACTATTAAGCCATCATTCATCAAAATAACTTGCCAGTAACAGAATTACTCCCGACTGGGAAGCTGTAGAAGCCTAACTTAAATTGAACCATTAAAACTGGCTGTCTTGTCTTCTTAACCCTAGATATGTTTCAATTGATTTCCACTGTCACACCTTTGTGAAGGGTTTTTGTTTCTTTGTTTTGGGCCTGAGGGTCTCTATCTTCCTCTAGATTTTCGAAGGGATCCACACCTCACAAAGTAAGAACCTCTATACTTAAAACAGTGTCCAAAGGATTCTTCTTTTTTTCCCCTTTCATTATTTTTGAAGTAATACATGCACAGTTAGAAAAACTTGAATACTGCAAATAGTATATAGAGAAAAATTTAAATTCCTTTCCATCCACGTCCTCGGTCCTCCTCCCCCAAAAAAACCCTGTTAAAAGTTTGGAAATCATTCCGGAGCAAGATTTCTCGGTCTTAACCAATACTGGCATTCTGGGCCAAATAATTTTGTGTGGGGGATGTCCAGTGCGTTGTAGGATGTTCATGAGCATCCCTGGCCTCTGCCCGCAGCAACGCGCCACTAACCCCCGGTCGTGGCATCCAAAAATGTCTGCAAACACTGCCAAATGGGAGGACAAAATCGCCCCAACTTAGGAACTACTTCTGAACATACGCTGTGCATGCACAACCAGAGGTGTGTGTACCTCTACTTTTTCTCTCCATAGTGGAGGCACAGAGTTACTTTGCAACTCACTGGGGGATTTGTACCAGGGAGGGGTTAGGGCTGGCCCGGGCCTCAGCAGGAGGCGACGGTCACTCACCAGGTCACGGATGAGTTGGTCCACCAGCTGCTCCCCGCCCCCAGCGCCCTCACGGGCCGGAGGGGACCGGGAACGGCTCGCAGCCTCCTGCCTCTCGGCCCGGGTGGTCCGCGCCGCGGCCGGAGGCCGCCCCGCGCCCTCCAGAAGGCTCTGGGCCAGCGCCAGGTACCCCGAGGCCTGCTCCCCGCGCCCGGGCGCCACCTCGGGCAGGCGTGGCCGCCGCTCGGCTGCCTCGGGCCGCCGTCGCTTCCTCAGCGCCTGGGCCTGCGCCAGCTCCTCCTGCCAGCGCCGGCGGAACTCATCCAGGTTGTGGTTGTCCATAGCCACTTCTCCTGGCCCGAGCGTCCTCCTCGGCCCTGCCGGATACCTCGGAACGGTCCCTCCACGGGAAGTGTCCGCCTCGGCCGGAAACCGGAGCGGGAGCTGCACTCGGGTTCCGGGTGGGCGGCCCCGCCCCCGGCGCGCCCCTCACGGTGTCCAGCGCGCATGTGGCTTGTGGAGCACCAGGCCGAGGTCGGTGACCTGACCTCGGGCCCAGCTTGTTTTCTTTCCTGCCTGTGGCTTTTGCCTAGCGCAGATTTGGCGCCAAGCACTGTTTCTTCATTCAACAAACATGCATTGAGCAACAATCATACGCCAGAAAATAAAACTAGGTAAGACAATAAAACAAGGCAAGGGGTGGGGATGGGAGGGATAACTTTAGAAAGATGGTCAGAGAACGACCATCTGAGGTATCAATGTGAACTACTAGCGAGATGAGAGGAACCAACCATGGGATGATCTGATCTCTCGGAAGAGAGATTTCCGGAATGAACTACAAGTGCAAGGGCTATGAGATTGGAAAGTGACATACAATTACACTCCATCTTCAAAATGCTCTGTACCTGCCGTTCCTTCCTCAGGGAATTTTTCTCCCCACCCTGACCCAGTTAATTCCTACAGATCTTTCATATCTCAGCTCACACATCATTTAATCTCCCAACCTCTGCCTTCTCCCTCCCCCCAAAATGTCAGGTCTCCATGTTATTCATTCTTACAGCGGTCCATACTTCTTACAGCACAGAACAAAATTTGTAATTTCATATCTGCATGATTGTTTATTACTATCTCCCTTCCCTAATGGACTGTCAGTTTTTAGCTTGGAGGCCAGCTATTAGTAGGTGCTCGATAAATATTTACTCAATAAATAACAGCCCGTTAAGATGAGAACTATTGTGCACACTTTACAGATGAAGAAACTAAGCCCAAATTCATGTAGCTGGTAATTTGCAGACCCAGGTGCTTGTTACCATAATTTTTTTTTTCAAATCACTGATACTACCAGCATGGTTATTAACCTGGGCTCCAGAGTCAGACAGAGCTAATCCCAGCACCCTCTTTACTCACATCCCCTTTCTTCCAATAATTCCACTTCTAAGAATTTATCCTAAGAGTTCAAAGAATACCTTCAAGGATGTTCACAGAATTACTGTTTATAGTACTGAAAATCAGAAGCAGTCTAAACAGGACATTGGTTAAAAAAAGTTGTGCCTTATTAGAATGTAAGAAAGATCTTAACTGGAATGTCAGCTGCATAAGAGCAGAGACCTTATCTATTTGTTCATGGCTATGTCTTCAGCACTCAGAACAGTGCTTGGGACATAATAGCTGCTCTATAAATAATGAATGAATAAATGAAAAACTGCAGCTATTAAATATTACATTGGAAAAGAAAATTTAATCACATGAAAAGATTTTCATGACATAGCAAGTGAAAAAGTGAGGATACATAACCATATATACAGGATGATCTCAGTAGTGTCTTTAAAAAAAAAAAAGTACATGAAAAGAATATACACAGAACAGGTCTCTAGAGACCTGGGTGATTTAGTGTTCTTTATCTGTATAGTCTAACTTTCTACAGTGAATGCTGCTCTTGCCTGGGTTCCTGCAGAAAACAGAGCCCGAGACCTGGGCTTGCAGGTAGCTAGTTATTTGCAGAAGTGATTCCAGAGAATAGGCATAGAGTAGTGAGAAGAGTAAAACAGGATGGAAAAACAGCTAATCCAAAGAGCACTGAGTTGGTCTTGCTGTGGGAAACTGACATTCCATCCCCCTGGGACCTTCTAAGGAGCCTTGAAGAACACACCTCAGAATTGTCCTCCCAAGAGATAAGAGTTGGAAGAAAAGAGCATTTATCGTCTGGCTCATCCTCCATTAGAGAAAGGTTAAGCCATGAGTTTTTCATAATCCATGTCCAGGTTGAGCATAAGTAAATGGATTCCCAGGGATATCCCACACCAAGGAAGCAGAGATGCCCTGGGGCA
The DNA here is from genome assembly GCF_902729225.1 of Pteropus medius. NCBI lineage: Eukaryota > Metazoa > Chordata > Mammalia > Chiroptera > Pteropodidae > Pteropus > Pteropus medius. The sequence goes on along the minus strand of NW_024343733.1, from coordinate 3,427,863 downwards.
AAAAGCAAGAGGTACTCTGTGCAGCCAGCAGGAGGGACTATCAGGTCACCCATGCACAAGGCCAGCTGCTGCCGCAATGACTGAAGTAAGATGAATCAAGAGGATATGATGTTGGGCGTAAGAAGTGTCTAATGCAAGTATGTATTCTTTTTTGTAATTAAAAGACAACGTGCTACTTTTCTCCAAACGTTCATCTAACATCCTGCTCATTCTCAGTGCTTTCAATATGAATTCCAGGGGTCAAACTTGTTTTGATTATCTACTCGTGGGTCAAAATCCAAATATGGCTCTTCTGATATCTCCAGAATTTATGGACTATCTAATATTTATGACGAAAAGCAAGCTGGAAAAACTGTAAACACCTCATTATGATAGTCAAAAATCAATGTTTTCTCTTGCCTGTTTAAAAGACTTTTACAGGGACAATGTAGGCAGACTAATGAGGCCGTAAGTCACCCAGGGAAAATGAAAAAGAGACATACACTAAGAAGGAAAATACTCTTTTTGTCAGTATTGCCCACCACTCACTCCAAATATTTATGTTGATTTTATATCTCTCCAATAGAAAATTCCTGGGCCTGCATTTCCTCAAATGAAAGACAAAAATATCTTCCCTTCATAGTGACTACAAGTATGATCAAATGCCTGTAAATTTCCTAGCATCCATAAGGCACATAGTAGGCATTCAGTAAATGCTGTCTATGATCCGTATTAACATGGTCTTGACACATGGAGTCTAATCTATGGTCTGGTGTTCCAAGAGCCCCAACGTTTTCCATAGCGAGTGTTCCTTTCTAGTTCAATCTATTGAAGTTCTTTGGTTTCAGGTCTTGCTACCTTAAGCAAAAAGGAATTGAATTTGGAGGATGGCTCACAAAGTTAAAAGAGGACTAACCAGAACCTCAGAATGCCCAGAATCAGAACAGATCCAGAGATTTCATTATAAGAAGGCATGAACCACCTGCTTTCCATCTTTTGAGAGTCAAATTCCCAGAAGTTCTCGGAGTGTGGCCCCTGGACCAGCCTCACCTGTGAACTTGCTAGGAACGAAAATCCTCAGCCTAGACTACTGAGTAGGAAACTCTGGGGGATGCAACCCCAGCGATCTGTGTTTTAACAATCCCTCCAGGTGATTTTGATGCACAGTTCAGTTTGAGAACCACTATCCCCGAGGATCATCTGAATGGCCTGGTTTGGTCACATTCCTAGCCTTTGATGGAGGAGTGGGGGTTACAATCAGCTGGATTTCTGGCACCACATGAAGTGGGGACAGAGTTCCCCAAAACAGAAAAAGGAGGAAGAGGTACTGGGCTGAACTGAAAGACCTACAGGGATATCACAGGAAGGGGAACCCTGGGAATTCTCTGTCCATCACCCTCCAAACCCCAGGCTCGGATCTGCCTGAGCCCCAGAAAGATGGCTGAAGTGCCTTTATTTGTCCCCCAAGTACCTCCTGTCTCATTGTTCTCCTTAGACCAGTCACGCGCTGAACTACCGAGGAGCAAGAAGCTTTTTACTGCAGGGTCAGGTAGATCTCAAAAAAGTAGTGAGGGCGGGGGACAAGAGCAGAGACTATTCATTCGTTTGTTCTCATGTCCAAGGTAAGAGAGTTTGTCAGTTTCCCATTGCTGCTGTAACAAATTAAGTGGCTTAAAACAACACAGTTATTCTCTTACAGCTCTAGAAGCCAGAAGTCCAAAATCCATTTCACAGAGCTGAGATTGAGGAGTGGGCGGGGCCACGCTTCCTTCAGAGGCTGTAGAGGTAAATCTGTTTCCTGGCCTTTTTCAGCTCCTGGCACTGCCTTCCTCGGTTTGTAGCTCCTTCCTCCATCTTCACAGCCAGCAATGTAGCCTCTCTCTTCATTTGTCACATTATCTTCTGTCTCTGTTCCAATCTCCCTTTGCCACTCTCTTATAAGGACGTTTGTGATTGCATTGGGTCCACCTGGAAAGTGCATAATACTCTCCCCATCTCAAGAGACTTAATTTAGTCACATCTGCAAAAGCCTTTTTTTAATCATCTAAAGTAACATTCACAGGGTTCCACAGATTAATATCTTTGGGGGCCATCATTCAGCCTGCCACAGAGGGCCTTCTGTGACCACAGACTCAAATGGCCTACAGGTGACTCCAGGAAACAACACTGAGGCAAGTAGACCAGGTGTGGATTGTGGAAACTGGAGGCCCACCCAGAGTGGAAAACCAATACTCTGCTCCACCCAACTGATAGATCTTAGTCCAGATTTTCTAAAAATCAGTGTCTTGATTTTTTAAATTTGTTTATTTAAATTAGTTTCAAGTATACAGCACATTGGTTAGACATCTATATAGTTCATAAAATGATCCCCCCAATTGCTCCCTCCCTCCCTCCCCTGGTCCAACACCTAGCCATCATGTTAATACTAACTGCATTCCTTCTGCCATGCTCCCCGTCCCCATGACCAACTATCAACTACTAATTTGTACTTCTTTAACCCTTCACCCCATTCTCCCAGTCCCCCAACCACCCTTCCCTCTGTCCGTCACCAAATTGTCCTCTCTGTGAGTCTGTTTTTGATTCGTTTGTTCTTTTTGTTCCTTAGATTCCGCATGTAGGTGAAATCATATGGTATTTACCTTTCTCTGTCTAACTTATTTCACTCAGCATAATAACCTCTAGGTCCATCCATGTCGTTGCAAATGGTAGGATTTCATTTTTTTTTTAATGGCTGAGTAATATTCCGTTGTGTATATAAACCATAATTTCTTTATCCAATCGTCTGTTGATGGGCACTTAGGTTGCTTCCATATCTTGGCTATTATAAATTGTGCTGCCATGAATATTGGGATGTATAGATCTTTATGAATTATCGTTTTGGTTTTCTTTGGATAAATACCCAGAAGTGCAATTGCTGGGTCAAAAGGTATATCCATTTTTAATTTTTTGAGAAATCTCCATACTGTTTTCCATAGCAGCTGTACCAATTTGCAATCCCACTAACAATGTATGAGGGATCCCTTTTCTCTGCATCCCCGCCAACACTTGTTGTTTTTTGTGATGTTTAATTATTAGCAACAAATTCCACTTTTTGAAGAATGAAAATTTTTATTAAAAACATAAGTTGCATTCAGTAGCCTTCAAACCGAACAGATTGTTCATCTGTGAGCAATCCATGATTAGGATAAAACTCCCCTCAACATTACAATACCTCCTTAGCTCTTGTTAGTGGGGACTGGAGAATCACACCTCCTTTATGATCACTAATACCAGGAGACTAATATCAGAACTAATAGAAGGAAATGATTATGATTTCAGAGTATATTGTTGAGAAACTTTAAAACATCAGAATGACATAAATAGCCATTTGCTGTCAACAGGACCCTGAGGTATTCATCACTACGAGCATTATTGTCCTTTGTCGCTGTTTTATGTCTTTATATTAGCAAATACAAAATTCTGTGGAGAAAAAAACAACTTTGGCCTTTAACAAAAGAAAAACTGTAGCAAGAAGCATTTTGCTTGTTCTTGAGCATGTTCCCTTCACTATTTCCATTATTATTATTTTTTAATGTTGAATCGAAATAAGTGAGGTTCAGCATCAGCTGCCAGTTACAGACTTAGTCATTCAAAAGAAGGTTGTCCCATTTGGACACCGCTCCCCACCTCTCTTTCCCTCTCTGTGATCCCCACCTGCTTTTATTGAAGCCCCAGCCCCCTACGCCCGCTGCCACCTTTAACAGCCCCATCTTAGCTCCAAGGCCCTTCCCTCTGAAAGTCTTACCCTTGAGAAGGAACAGGTTTTGTCCTAGGGTGCCTTTTATTTGTCTTGAAAATTCAACTCCAGTCTGATGCTCCTCAGAAAAGCTTTGTTCAGCCACCACTGGCACAGAAGCAAGAAGCGATGGCTTTGGTCCGCAGGATGGATGCTTTCACTCCAGCTCAGGCTCTGAGACTGCAAGAACCAATTTCCTCACCTGCCTTCTTAAGAAGCAACACACCAAAGCAAGCATGAGTTTTTTTTCTGGAGCCATTCCAGATGGGACTCACGTGAAGTAAAGATATTCTTGTGGTTAGCATGACTTTGCCCCTGCCTGATGAAACAAGAAACTCAACGTTACTTTTTCCATTCCAAATCATCTCTCCCAACTTCTTTCTTTGCAACCCCAACCAAGTTTTTCCTGTCTTAGCAAATGACACCACTGTCCTGATGCGTCAGCCAGGAACCTGGTTCTCCCTCTCTTTCGTCCCACATCACCAAGTCCTGACGACCCTTCTTTCACCATATATCTTGATTCTGTTGGTTTCTCTCCAGCTCTCCTGCCACCATCCTAGCCCAAGTGGGGTTACCAGATAAAAGTACAGATGCCCAGTTAAATTGGAATTTCAGATAGACAATTATGGTTTTTTTTTTAGTATAAGTATACCCATGCAAAATTTGATCTTCGGACAAGCAAAGAATAACTCTTTTAGGATAAGTATGTCCTTGGCAATATGTGGGACATACTTGTACTAAAAAAAAAAAAATTATTTGCATGTCAGAAATTCAAATTTAACTAGGTATCCTGTATTTTTATTTGCTAAATCGGGCAGCCCGAAGTCCAAGGCACCATCACTGCATCTGGACCACTGTATTAACTCCTCCCGGGTCTCCCTCCCTCCACTCTTGTTCCAATCACACAGCTGCCAAAGAGCGCTTGAAGAAGTAAAGCAGATCAGGACACTCCCCTATTTTAAAACCTCAAGGTGCCACCACCGTTCTTGAAATAACAAACAAAATCATTGTTAAAAACAGCTTTATTCAGACACGATTCACTTTCTATACAGTTTCTTCATTTGAAGTGTACAACTCAGTGGCTTTTAAAATACTCACAGAGACGTGCAACCATCGCCACATTTCAGAACATTTTTACCACCCCAGAAAGGATCCCAACTCCCTTTGGCCATCACCCCTAACTCTCCCCTAGGCAACCAATGTTCTACTTTCTGTCTCTATAACTTTCTATGTTCTGGACATTTTATATACTAAATGGAATCATATAGTATGTGGTTGTTTGTGACTGGCTTCTTTCACTTAGCAAAGTGTTTTCAAGGTTCATCCATGTTATATAATGTATCAGCACTTCATTCCTTTTTCTGACTGAATAATATTCTACTGTATGGACAGACCACATTTTGTTTTTTCATTCATTCCCCCGATGGGACATTTGGGTTGTTTCCACCTTTTGGTGATTGTGAATAACAGTGCAATGAACATTCATGTATAGGTTTTTGTGTAACCAGATGTTTTCATTTCTCTTGGGTATATACTTAGGAATAGAATTGCTGGATTAAATCATTTTCAATCACGTTTAATCATTCGAGGAACTGCTATACTATTTCTCCAAAGTGGCTGTACCGCTTGACATCCCCACCGGCAGTGCATGGGAATTCAGTGATACACTTTCCTAGTCAAACCTATCTGTGGTCTGAAGAAGCTAAGTCCTTTCCACCTCAAGGACTTCTGCACACACTTCCCTCTTCCTAAAACATTCTGTCTGCATCACTCCTCAATATATCCGCCCCACCTTCACTCTTCAGCTCTTAGCTGAAACGTGACCTCCTCAGATAAGCCATCCCTGAGCACCTTATCTAGGTAATGTGTCCACACACAATTTTCTACATCACCGAAATCGACTCTTACCTTAATGGGTGAATTGTTTTCTTTATTATTTATTTGCGTGTCTCCCCCATTAGAACAGAGGCTCCCTGAGGGTGGGAACCACATCTACCTTGTTCATCCTGTGTTCTCAGCCCCTAGCACAGAGTCTGGTTCCTAGCATGTACTCAGTAATTGTTGGTTGAATGAATAAATGAATGAATTAATAAACAAACTAATCCATGAACGACGGAGCTGAGAGAGGGCACAAGGTATTTCTAATGTTTGTGTCCACACATGATAAGTGCTCAATAAATATTTCTGTTGTTGATGAAGCTGCAAGTAATAAGGATATGCACAACTACACACACACACAGAGTAGCAAAGAGAAAGATAAACTCACTCCTTTAAGAAAGAAGCGAGGGATGTCACTTGTAGGTCTCATAAATCTCAACACAAGTGCCCGTGCAGGAGATAGAGAGAGCAGCTTGGTCTTTTCCACTTTGCAATCTGCTGATGACAAGTCTCTTCTCCTTTCTGTTTCAGTAGAAAAATCACTCTGAGCACTTTGGAACTCTAATTACAGGTGGCACAGAAATGGAAGAAAAATAGGAAATCAAACATCTGAGCCAATAAGTTGTGATTTACACGGACACTTAATAGCAGGAAAGTGCCCCTCAAAATTATCTCAAGCACTTTGCAGATGGACATCAGGGGAGCTGTCGTGAGGATGAAGTCAGGGATGTCTGTAATATGCCAGAGTTCTCCGGAGACGTGTCAGTGTTGTGAATCTTAATGTCCATTTTCACAAGATGTCTCCAAGATCAATGCCACGTTAAGACCTTCTGAAATCGGACTCTAGGCCACCGCCGTAGCCTGATCTCTCAACAACTTCACCTCCTCACCACTCGCTGTAATCATCTCAACCTCTTATAGCTTTCCACCCTATCATGCTCTCTCTTCCTTGGAACTCTCATCCCTTCTCGCCTGCACTTGCCTAACTCCTACCAGGTTTTATTTTAGAGGTCACCTCCTCCAAGAAGCCTTCCCTCCCTTCCTCCTTCTCCAGACTGGGTTCAGATTGACTTCTGGTTCTGCATGTAAAGAGCCTGAAAGTCTCCCACTCCATCCTAACAAGTAAAAAGCTGAACAGATTGAAAAATCAGCAATCCTTCTTGAGTCTGTAAGAGAGGTGAGGACACACCAGGCAAACCACTGCTCTCAAGACTGGAGGAACAGACAGGTGAATACAGAGTCTCAGCTTACCGGAGCAGAAACTCACAAGTGCAAACCACTGCAGGAACCAGCGCCAATTGTTACCAATTGTCCAAAAATAATAACAACATATTCAATTATGTATGCTTATATATATATTTTTTATGCAAGTACAAATATGCATAAGAATGCTTATATATAAGTGAAGTGAATGACAATGACATGAAGAATGGGAGGGAGGACTTCGAATTATTTTGTTATTATAAAGTGCTCACACTACCTGCGAAGTTGTATACTGTTATTTAAAAGCAGACTGGGGTTCGTTGTAAATGTATATTGCAAACTCTAAGGCAACCACTAAAAAAAAGTTAAAAAAAAATATATAACTGATATACTAAGAAAGGAGGTAAAATGGAGACATATAAAATGATCAGTTAAAACCACAAAAGGCAGAAAAGGAGTAGAAGACAGAAATAGGAAGAAAGGACAAGGATGACAAATAAAAATAGTAACAAAAACAGTAGACATTGATCCAACGATATCAATAATCACTTTGAACTTTAATGGTCTAAATGCACCAAAATAAAAAAAAAAAAAGTTTGTCAGAGTGGATTAGAAAAACAAAACCCCAAACATATGTTGTCTACAAGAAACCCATTTTAAATATAAAGACACACATAGATTAAAAGTAAATGGATGGAGAAAAAATATACCATGCTAACATTAATCAAAAGAAAACAGGGGTAGCTATATTAATTTCAGACAGAGCAGACGTCTGAGCAAGAAAATGATCAGGGATACAGAGGGCATTACATAATGATAAAGGAGTCAATTCACCATGGAGACATAACAATCCTTAACTTGGATGTGCCTAACAACAGAGCATCAAATCATGTGAGGCAAAAACTGATAGAATAGCAAGGAGAAATAGATGAATCCACTGTCATAGTCGGAGACTTCAACACCCTTCTATCAGAAATGGACAGATCTGGCAGGCAGAAAATCAGTAAGGACAGAGTTGAACTCAACAACACCATCAATCAACTGGATGTAATGAACTCCTGTAGACTACTTCGTCCAACAACAGCATAATACATATTCTTCTCAGGCTCACATGGAATATTTACCAAGACAGACCACACTCTGGCCCAAAAAACACAGCTTAAAAATTTAAAAGAATAGAAATAATATTGTGTTCTCAGATCACAATAGAATTGAAGTACAAATCAATAACAAAGATAATTGGAAAAAAATCCCCAAATACGTGGAGATTAAACAATACACTTCTAAATAACACATGAAGAAATCTCAAGAGAAATTTAAAAATAATTTTTACTAAATAAAAATGAAGACACAACTTGTCTAAATTTGTGGGATGCAGGGAAAACAGTGCCTACAGGGAAATTTATAGCATTAAATGCACATGTTAGAAAAGAAAGTTCTAAAATCAATCATCTGAATTTCCACCTTAGGAAACTAGAATAAGAAGAACAAGTTCAACACAAGCAGAAGAAAAATAGTTAATTGGAGTAGTAATCAGTAAAATTGAAACCAGGAAATCAAAAGCTGAATCTTTGAAAAAGATCAATAAAATTGATAAGCCTCACGCCGGGCAAAGAAAAAGAGAGGATATAAATTACTAATATCAGAAATAGAAGAAGACACTACTGCAGATCCTGTGGACATTAAAAGGATAATAAGGGATTACTGCGCACAACTCTGCCCACAAATTTGATAACCTATTAGATGCAACAGACCAATGCCTTTAAAGATAAAATCTGCCAAAAATCACACAAGAAGAGACAAACAATCTGGATAGGCTTATATCTATTAAAGAAATTGAGTCTATCATGAATAACCATCCAAAACCAAAAGCACCAGCCCAGATGGGTTTACTGGTGAATTTTACCATTCAAGGAATAAATTATACCAATTCTCTATAATCTCTTTCAGAGGCTAGAAGCAGATGGAATACTTCCTAACTCATCCTATGAAGCCAGCGTTACCCTAATACCCAAATCAGAAAAAGAAATTACCAGAAAAAAAAAAACCACACATATGCAAAAAGTCTAAACAAAATATTAGCAGGTCAAATCCAACAATGCATATAAAAATTGTACACCATGACCAAATGGGATTTAACCCAGGTATGCAAGGCTAGTTCAACACTCAAAAATCAATTAATGTAATTCATCCCATCAACAGGCTAAAAAAATTACACGGTCTTATCAATAGATGTAGAAAAAGCATTTGACAAAATCCAGCACCCATTCATGAAAACTCTCAGAAAACTAGGACTAGAGGGGAACTTCCTCAACTTGCTAAAAAATAAATACGAAAAATGTACAGCTAATATCGTACTTAATGGTGAGAAACTAGAAGCTTTTCCACTAAAATCAGGAAGAAGGTAAAGAGGTCTCCTCTTACTACTTCTTTTCAACATCATACTGGAAGATTTTTAGGTTGAAAGAAATAGAAATCCAACTTAAAATGACTTTAGCTAAAAAGAAAATTTATTTTTGCTCTGGGAGGTCAAGAGTAGAAGTCAACTCAGGTTCTCAAACAAGGCTTTTCAGACGGCTCTTGCTGGTGTTTCTCTTTCTCCTTCTCTTCCTCCCTCCCTTGCCTCCCCTCCTCCGTGTCACTTGGTTTCTGTGACCCCTGCTTTTCTCATTGGCAAGATATTAAAGATAATCTAGACCAATGAGCGCCAGAAGCACAGAGTGCTGGGCCCCACCCCAGAGTCTGACTGAGTAGGTCTGAGTGAAGCCCAAGAATTTACACTTCCAACAAATTCTCATACGATCCTGATGCTGCTGGTCCAGGGCCCCACACTTTGAGATGATTTTCTGGGGACTTTTCAAATCTGAAATTGTATGGATCTAAAAGTTGTGGGAATAAGGAAAAGATTAACAATAAGGATAGGTTTTCAGATTTGGAATCATGATCACGGGAGTTTGCTGGCAATTTTTAAATTGTGCTAAAATATATATAACAGAATTTACCATCTTAACCACTTTTAAGTGTACAATTCAGGGGCATTAAGTACATTCACATTGTTGTGCAACCATCACCACTGTCCATCTCTACAGCTTTTTCATCATCCGAAACTGAAACGCTGTGCCAATGAAACACTAACTTCTCATCGCCCCTCCTCACAGCCCCTGACAACCACCATTCTAGTGTCTGGATGAATTTGACAGCCCTAGGTCCCTCATATAAGTGGAATGATACAGCATTTGTCCTTTCGTGTCTGGCTTATTTAACTTAACTCAGTGTTTTCAAGATTCATCTATGTTGTAGATTGTGTCAGAATTTCCTTCTTTTTTTAAGGCTACATAATATTCCATTGTATGGCTAGGCCGTATTTTGTTTATGCAGTCATGTGTCGATAGCATAGTTGTGTTTTGACTTAGATGTCAGGACTTTTCATGTGAATAAAGATGGAAGACCTAAGATGGTTATCGTCGTGGTTATCGTAGGGTATCCCGGGAAGCCAGCCTGAGACGGAGACTGGCATTCAGGAGATATATTAGGGACACCCTTGAGATCGCCACCTATGGAAGGGAGGAGAAGGAAGCAGGACCGGGCACAGGCCAAAGCTGAGCTATGATGTGGTCCCTGTGACAGGAGGCGTTGCATCTTAGAGTTGTCTCAAATGCTGGCAAAGCGATCTGGCCTCTATACCCACATGTTGATGAGTCAGTGGATGTGAACTGCCCCTGGAAGGAAATACACTCAGTTTCTTCAACTGAGACCATCCCCACAGGGGACTAACAGCTGAGGGCAGTCTTCCCGCAACACTTATAGCACCTGGAGGAATATATCCTTCCTTCCTGAAGGGAACTGTGTTCCAAACTTGGCTGCTCATTGGAATTACCTTGGGGTCTGTAAAAGCTACTGCTGTCTGGCTCCCATCCCAGACATTCTGATTTAATTGGTCTGGGGTGTGTCCTGAGTCTCAAGATTTTAAAAAGCTCCCCAGGTACAGCAAAAATTGAGAATCACTGCTGAGAAGTTCCGAGAAGTGCATCACAGTGCATGCCAGAGTTACTCCATTGTATTTCACCAACCGTTCTTTTCTATGCATCTCTCCTCTCTCCACTTTGTAGTAGAATCTCTTACTGTTTTATCTTTGGAGAGGAGCTCTGGGAACATATACTCTGGACCATATACTTGCTAATCCATTGCATATTAGTCAGTGTTCAGCTGTAGGGACAGACTCCCTTCTAAGAAGAAAAAATATGATCACACCGGAATAAGTTGCTTGCAGGCTTATTGAGAGGGCTGAAGAGATAGACCTGAGGCTGAGCTCTTAGGAAGAACCCTGAGGCCTTGCTTTTGCAGGAAGCAGGAAGCAGGAAGCTGGCTACACGTCCATCTCCAACTAACTCCGTAAGCCAGGGGTTCATAATGGCCCACCATGGGTCAGCTGCCCATCTCTGTGACCAAGGAATGCAGAGGCTCCTAAGACTGGAGCCTCTATCAGCACCACAGGATCAAAGGAGGGGGAGAAATTCTCAAAAAGCAGAGGGCGAATGCTGGGCAGGTACAAATGAGCCACAAAAAGATACAAGACACTGTAATAGCCAGGGAAACCAGTGAAGTCTGAGATTTCCTTATTTGTGTACTTTACCTCAAAGTAAAGATGGAAAAATGCAGAGATGGCACATAAAGCCAACCTTCATTATTAAAAACCTTGTCATCAAATTTCTGAAACTGAAATATGTGGAAAATGAGTTTCAACTCCTAGTAAGTGCATGTGTATCTCCCCAAAGTCCCTTTTGTCAACTGCCCCATTGCTATTTCTACCTCCAACTCCCAGAGGAAAAGGCAAAGCCACTATCAAGAATTTTATGTGTATCCTTCCATCTATTTTGAAGACACACAAGTGAGTGTGTCCATGAATAATTTATAACATTGTTTCATATGTATTTCAGATTTATACACACGGTATCAAACTGCACAAATGCCTTTTTTTAACTCAAGATTGTTTCTGAAATCTGTTTATAGACGTAGTTCATGCCTCGTAATTCCTTACAGTATTCCATAGTACAAATATACCACATTTTATTTATCCACTCTCCTCTTGAGGGGCATTTTTTTTTTTGCTTCCTAATTAATTTTGGCAAACAATACTGCAGTGAACATCTCTGAGAGTCCCTGGGATACTTTCTCTAAAGCAGCAGATACTGTCATTTGTTCCTTCTCCCTTACCAACAAAACCCTGATTTTGTGTGGATAGCTTTGGGCGCATTCTCAAAGAATAAATCATAATTCACCTAAGGCAAAAAGTTTCCATAAAGGGCAAGACAGTAAATAATTTAGCCTTTCAACCATGCAATTTTTGTCACAAGCGTTCAGTTCTCCTGTTACAGTGTAAAAAACACACCCAGATGATGCATAAATGTATGGGTGTGTGTTCCAATAAAACTTTATTTACATAAATAGGTGGATTCACCAAAGAAGATATACAGACAGCAAATAAGCACATGAAAAGATGTTCAACATCATTAGCCTTTAGGCAAAAGCAAATTAAACTACAATGAGATATCTACATACCTGTCGAATGGCTAAAATAATAATAATAATAATAAATAGTGTCAATACCAAATGCTGGAGAGGATGCAGGAAAACTGGGATCACACATCCATTGCTGGTGAGAGTGTAAAATGGTACAGCCACTCTGGAAGACAGTTTGGCAGGTTCTTAGAAAACTACACATGTGACTACCACATGATCCAACAATTGCATTTTTCTAAAAAGGGGCAGACAGTATGATTTTAGCCTTTGCGGCCCATACCGTTTCTGTTGCAACTCTGCTGTTGTAGCACAAAAGCAGCCAGAGATAGATAATACGTTAATGAGTGATGGTGACTGCGTACCCATAAGATTATTACAAAAACAGGCAGTGCACCAGACTGGTTCACACACCATAGCTTCCTAGTCCCTGCTCTGGACTTATTGTCAAGAAAATAATAAAAATCCTTATGATTTAAGTCTCTACCAGTGGGATTGTCTGTTCCTTGTGCCAAATGCATACTAACTGGTATATCCAGGGCACAGTTTCTCACACTTGGTGCTGTTGACATTGTGGGCCAAAGAATTCTTTGTTGTCTGTGCATTATAGGATGTTAAGCAGCATCTCTAGCTTCTTCCCGTTGGAGGCTTAATCGCACCCTTCGATTTTGACAAGCAAAGGTCTCCTGGGGAGCAACTGTCCCTTGTTGAGTCCCTATTGACTGATCTGGAGTCAACAGCTAGAAATGGAATCACCGGGTCATAGGCCATGTGCATTTTCTGTTTTTCCAGGTCTGCCAAATTGTTCTTCAGCATTTATCCTCATTTACCCTCTCATCAGTATAATTTCAAGCCTAGTGATTCACTTGTTTAAACTAAGCTCAGTTGCCTCCAATAAAGTGAATATTGCCTGAGCAAAGGACAATATGTCTGAATTTTCACAGCGGGAGTGCAGGTTTAATCAACCCTGTCTCTTGCGTCTCCAGTAATCAAGGCATTAGGTTTTATTTAAGTGAGGTTTACCCTTTACACTTAAAGTATTGATGAGACTATAATTATGGGGTGGTTAATTTTTTTCCCTCCCCTGCTGTGGACATTTGTCTGCTGTTCCCTCTTTACTTACAACAAAAAGATCCTTAAGGGAGAGGTATCAAATGAATAATTAGGAGATCCCTGGAGAGGGAGTTACCCCATCTTTTCAGGTATCAGAGGGTGAAATAGGATAAATGTGAGAGATGAGAGCTGTCCTGCTCTGAGTCTATTGAATGAAAGGGACTATCCTGGGAATAACTGTGATGTAATTGAATATTGAACTCACTGAAACCCGAATCCTCTTGTTTTCCCAGTGGCTTTAGGTCAGGGTCCCTGTTCTGTTTCTTAAGTGGATGCTTAATAATCCCGATATGTCAACAAGGACCATAACTAACATTTATTGAGTGCCGAGCACTTTGCTAAACACTTGATGCAGTCTCTCTTTTCATCCTTACCACAACGCAAGGAAGTAATACGGTTATTACTCCCATTTTACAGATGGGAAAGCGGAGGCTCAGAGAGGTGAAAAATATGCCCAAACCTAGGTCTCTCTGGCTTGGAGTGTCCAACCACTCTGCTACAACTTCAATTCAAGAGCTCCGTTGTTCACTAAGCTGACTCCTGGCATTGAATCTGGCCCTGGCATCAATACATGGCTTTGGGAAACACAGCTGTTTGGAGGAGGCAACACTGTTCACTCATTTGCCACTTCACCAAGCCATACGAATTAAAACACCATAAGGTAAGGCTCACTCGCTCTCAGATACCAGGATAGGTAATTATCGTTTTAATTAAAGAAAAGAAATCCACCCCCCACCCCCACCTTCCTGCTCAAAACACTTGAGTATTGATTTCTGTAGGAGGTAAAGAAATGATCTGGGACAAGAAAATTTTTTTGTGTTACTGATTATAACAATTCTATGTGCATCACTGTGTATGTCTGAAAGACAGAAAGACAAATCAGGATACTCACCATTCATTCATTCACTCATTCATTCATTGAGTCTTCCTTTCAATAAATATTTACTGAATACCTGTTGTGTGCTCTGCTCAATTGTGAGCACTGGGGTACCACAGGAAGCCTTTGTGGGCTAGAAAAATCTGTCTTATGTCTTCACTCTATGAGAGAGAGGTTGTGCATCCTTGCAACTGGTAAGGAAAGTTTTCTCTGAATAAAGGTATTAACTGGATTTCATGAACTGTTTCTCAAAATAAGGCCCTAAAACAACTCCTTCCTTAGAGGTCTCCAACAGGGCACAGAAGAGGAAGAAGGGGGACAGGTGAACAGTCCTAGAACTCAGCACTTCTCAAGAACCCAGAAAGCACATGCTGGCTGTCAAAGCAGCCACAGTCTGGTGAATAGCTGCTTCTAACATCCATTTTAGGACAGTCTTTCCCTCTTATTGCCTCTGTATTCATTTGCTAAGGTCGCCATAACCAACTGCCACAGACTGAGTGGCTTAAATAACAGAAAGTTATTTTTTCACAATTCTGGAAGCCAGAAATCTGAGATCCAGGAGCTGGCAGGGTTAGTTTTTCCTAAGGCCTCCCTCTTGGCTTGCAGATGGCCACCTTCTTAATGCCCTTTTCTTCCTTTTTTAAAATAAGGACACCAGTCTTATTGGATTAGGGCCTCATGCTAATGACCTTATCTTAACTTAATTAAGACTTCCACAAAGGAATTTGGGGGAGGGAGCCACAGTTCAGCCTCCCTCCCTCTTCCCAAGTCCCCAATGGTGACATAATACTAACGAGCACAAACTCTGGGGTCAGACAGCTGTATGACCTTGGATTAAAGTATTTAAAGCTCTGCCTCAGTTTGGACATCCATAATATAGGACTAGTAATAGTCCATGTACCATGACATAGAGTTATTATCAGGGTTAAATGAGTTAATATATCCGAGGCACTTAGAACAGTGCCTAGCATAGAGTAAGCACTATATGTGTTTATTAAATTAAGCATTAAAATTGAAAAAAAAAAACCTCATTTTGTTCTACAGTGTTAGGAGAGCATTATGTTGTTACTCTCCCAAAGCATTTGCTTCTTCTGGATGATACTTAACAGTGACAGAATCGCCAATTCACAATAGGAGAACCATGCCCTCCAACATTCTTCAAAGCACGCTATTTAGCAACTACATGATCGACTTTAAAATATTAACAGTAGCCGACATTTATTAAATGCTAAAGACGTGCTGGACACTGCACTAAGGGCTTTACCGGTATAATCTCTTTTAACTCTGAGGTCGCTACCGTTATTATTCCCACTCTACAGCCGAGGAAATGGAGGCTCCAAAAAGCCTCGTCTCCAGGCCACGTTCCCCAAGGAGCGAATGGTGGGAGAGGCCAAAACAGCTCCAGTGTACGCCCTTTAGAGACTTAGACGTGGTGTGGTGCCGGTGGTGGGGGGCAGGTCTTTCCCTTTCCCCCACTTTTCCATCACCCCCTTCTCTTCTCCCTCTGATGAATGACACGTCCCCATGGCCAAGGCTGCACTCTCTTGGCTACAGTAAACATCCAAGTGGCTGGGACCCGACCCAGCGCCACCTCGTGAGCCCAGCACTTGGAGGGGCAGGCTTCCAAACAGGGTAATAATCGTCCCATTAAAATTAATGTCCATGAAGTGAGCCGTTAAAAGCGTGCAGATTAAAAAAAGGGGGGTGGGGCGGAGGGAATTGTTCAATTTAAATCCAAAGGGCTTTTTAAATAGACACTGTATCTTCGTTCTTGGAACGCTACACCGGGCAATGGATCAGGTCCCCTCTGCAAAGACTAGGGGGGATTAAGGAGGTGAGTCTCAAGAGGATGGGAAAGTGGTTCTAGCCAGAAGCACAGAGAACCAAGGTTTATCCAGGGCCCACTGCATGCCAGGTGCTTGGCACACATTTCTCTCATTTAATCTCTGCCCTGATCCTGGGAAGGAGGTATTATTATTCCCAGATTACAGGGGGCAGTATGAAACCGGGGTTAAGAGCTCAGAGCCTGTGGCTGACTGCCCTATTTAGATCCAGATTGATTCTTCACTAACTCTGTGAGTTTAGGCGAGAGGCCTAGCCTCCCGGTGCCTCAGTTTCCTCATCTTTACAATAGGATAGTAATAGTGCCCCCCTCCAATTGCTGGGAGATTTACTTTTAGGCAGCTAGGCAGGGCCCTTAGCCCAGTAACCTACACAGAAGGCACTCAGTAAGTACTGACCGTGATTAAGGGTAAGAGGATGGGGCTGGGAGACAGTGGCCTTTCTGTCGCCATCTGAGCCCTGACCATGCTAAAGGTCAAGGGGAAATCTCTGCTCATAGTAAATCCAGACCCAAACTAAGTTCACTCTTTTGAAGAATCTTTTCCGAATGACCAAAGGACTCACAGGCCTGGGCAGCACTGCCGGTAATAAGCAGAGAATCAAAGATTCCTCATCAGCTCCCAGATCTCCAGCTTGGAGCCACCGCTGGGCTCCTTCAGTTTTCCGAATCCCAAAGTAATCGGAATCCCAAAGGACTTGAGATCGGAGAAGGTCTCATTCTCCCCCAAAGAATCCTGAGAGACCCGTCGTCGCCAACTTCACTAGCTGAGACAACTCCACACTTTATTACAGTCTGTAGGGACATAGGGCCATAGGTTTGGAAAGAGGCTGAAGTCCCCACCCTTTCCCTCTGCCGACCCCTTAGGGTCTCCAATACACATTAAATCGAGATCGCTGCTAGAAACTGTAACTCTGGCGGCAAAAAAAAATATATATATATATATTCACAAAAGAAGCAGACAAAATAAGTTTTCTTCTAGAAAGCCCCTAGTGAGAGTCTTTCGGGTGCAAGTGCGATGCGCAGCGAACCCGTGCCTCCTCGCCCCCTGAGGGCTAAGAGTCGACCCCTCCAACCCCCACCCTGCCTCCATCAAGGTTTCTAGCGACGCTGGGGGCGCTTTGGGTCTGGCCGCCAGGTGCCGAGGAGGGTGGGGGCATGTGTCCTGTGTGTTCCAATCCGAAGCCTACAGGTGCCGAGTCAGACCCGAAAGTAGGCAGGTTGGGATGAATCTGGCCCTCTCATACGATTTTGAACCAACCCACCTCCCGCAAACAAAACAATAGCCTCGGAGTATCTTTGAATAACGCAGTCGAATTCGATATCGGCCTTATCCAAAACAGCGAGCAAGCCTGCTTCCCTGGCCAAATCGCAACTGGAGCTGAATTCAAGAAAAAGGGAAGGAGAAAACCTTTTCTGGCGCTCCACGCCTCCGCGGGGGTCCCCTGCGAACCCCCCCAAGTCCGGGACCTCCACGACGAGGCGCCTGGTCGTGCCCGAGCGCGCTGCTCTCCTCCGCTCCCAAACCGCGCGCCCCCTCGCTGCCGGCGCCGCTAGGGTTAAAAGTTACCTCTCGGTTTCTTCTGCCTGCAGCCCCCCCCGGGGCCGGATGATAACCCCCCTCCGCCCCTCCCCGCCCCTCCACCATGCGACACTGAATTAATAATAGCGCCGTCAGCACAACAAACGCACAACACAAGGAGAAACTTGGTGTCCAGGGGAGGTCCCCGGCGACTGCAGCGCGGCGGAGGCAGGCGCAGAGGCCGGAGGGAGAGGAGGCGAGGGGCGGCCCGAGCGCGGGGAGGGAGCGAGGCGAGCGGTCATGTGCCCGTGCCCCCTGCACCGCGGCCGCGGCCCCCCGGCCGTGTGCGCCTGCAGCGCGGGCCGCCTGGGTCTGCGCTCGTCCGCCGCGCAGCTCACCGCCGCCCGGCTCAAGGCGCTCGGCGACGAGCTGCACCAGCGCACCATGTGGCGGCGCCGCGCGCGGAGCCGAAGGGCGCCGGCGCCCGGCGCGCTCCCCACCTACTGGCCCTGGCTGTGCGCGGCCGCGCAGGTGGCGGCGCTGGCGGCCTGGCTGCTCGGCAGGCGGAACTTGTAGGAACGCGAGGCTTCTTGGTGGGGCCGGAGCCGAGACCCAGCCGGAGCAAGCAACAGGTACGCGAGCCAGCCAGCGAGAGCCAGGGCGCGGCAGCTGGGGACTGGAGACGCGGGGCTGGCCTGGGAGCGGGAGCGCGGCAAGTTTGGCTTTCTTCCCTTGCCATCTTCTTCTGCTGCTCCCTTCTCTCGCAAGAATCTCCGTGCCCCTCCTACCCAGTCCCCATCTCTCCCTCCAAGGGTCGGGTCCACCGTTTCCGACCCCTTCTCTCCTTAAGCGCATCTTGCCACTCTCTCCAGCGGGGTAGCTTTGGGAGGACTTCGGCGTTCACAAACCCCACAAGCCCCTCAAGTAAACACACAAGTAAAAAAGTGTGCTTGCTGTGACAACGAAGTCACAAGCCACGCCAAATAATTACAATTTATCGCTATTTCAAAACAAATCCCCCATCCTCTTCCAAGCCGCCTGGCGGTCCTAAGTCGCCACCGTCTCCATCACCAGCACTCCAAACTGCTTTCTGCCTAAGTGTCACATCTCCAATATCTGCTCTCTATTCTACCGCGTCCCGCGCTCATCTCGCGACTTCCTTCCCCTCCAGGTTGCTGGCTGGCTCTCTCTCTCCCTAAGGCCCGCACACTTTGCAGACTTCCTCCACTCTGCCAACTTCTTCGCTCCTTCTCCAGCGAGGTGTCCCGTTGAAGGAGCGTGGCCTACTCTTCGCCAGATGGTTGGAGCTGAGTTGGAGGAGGAGAGGCCACCAAAGTGGACCAGGATCTGAGGCTCTTAGGGAAACTCCATGGGGAAGCCTTAATGAAAGAGCATTTATTGAGCTCCTTCTGGGTGTTAGGCTCTGTTTAGGGAGGGAAGGTTTGAGAGCTTGCAGAATGCTAGGCACTGAGCGTTGGGGGTGGGGGACGAGTATTGCGCGCCTACTGTGTTTGGTACCTGTGTGAGAGAGGTGCTGAGCACCTACTGTGGGCTAAGCCCTTGGGTTGGGGAATTATTGAGCACCAGCTGTGCGCCTGGCACTGAGCTAGGCGCTTTGGGCGAGCAAATGTATAAGGAACGTCTTTAAAGATTCTAGAATAGAGAGGATTGCTGCAAAGAATGGGGGTGGAGAGAATCAGGCCGAGTTCACTATAGGAGGGTCTGGGGCCAGAAGATGAAGGTCAAAGGTGAGAAAGCCAGCGACACTGGGATGCCATGGCGCACGGATGCCCCCGAGCTCCGGTCCCGGCTGAGCCTGGTGGTGCGCAGACACCCTGGGAAGCTGGCGCGGCGCCCGCAGGCGAGGCCTGAGCGTCTGCACCCGCGGGGAGAGGCGGCAGCCGGAGCGTGGGGGGTGGCAGCGCCCAGGGAGCTGCGGGGGTGCGCCGGGTGTGAGTCGGGAGCGCGGGCGACAGATGTCGCGTGGGCCGGCGCAGCCTGGGCGCTGGCGAAGAGAGGCGCGCACTTTGGGGCGCTCCCTTCGCGGCTCCCGGAGGTCCCATTCGCTACTCCCCCTCTGGGAAGAGGGGCTTCCTCGACCGACAGCGGCCAGGCTGGGGCTCTCAAATCCCAGATAAGGGAACAACATTTCGGACCCGGCGCAGGGAGCAGAAAAAGAGAGTCTAGAGAGACGCGAAGCCCAAAGCGTGGAATTGGCAAAAGGAGGAAAATAGATGAGAGAAGCGGGAAGGAATAAACGGGCGGAGACTGAGAAAGAAAAGAAGGTGGAGGAAGCCAGAGAAAAAGACGGCCCGAAGAACAAGTCGGAAGATTGTAGGAAAGTGGATTCGAAGGAAAGATGGGACGCGAGAAGAATCCAGCAGAAAGGGGAGGAGGGCTAGAACACGGCTCCCTCCGGGCTCGGGGTCCTGGCGAGGTCTGGGAAAGCAATCCCTTCCCAGGACAAGGCGGTACGGGATGCTAGGCGCCCCACGCAGGGGGCGGGGAACGCCCGGCCAGAGCCAGAGTCCTACTGTGTGTGCGCATCGGGGCTGGACGTGCTTCCGGGACCCCAAGGAGGTGACCGAAGACCTCCACGAGGGCGCGCGGGGCGGACCCAGTGCGCTCCTCTGCGTCCGGGGGCGGCGTGAGGACCCATGCGACTCGTGAGGGGGCTGGAGAGAAGTTTCGCCGGTGAGGCGTCAGCAGATAATTGTCGCCGTAGAGTTTATTTCCCCTTCCTCACTCTGCTTCTGCTCCAGAGTTACGTGCTGCGTCCTGACTTCAGGGCACCCCTATCACCCCTGCATTCTCCTCCCGCCCACGGGCTGTGTCCTGCCCGGGCGTCCCCAGCAGCCACACCCTCCAGGGTTCTCCCGCCTGGGGTGGCCTGACCTCAGGATGCCCCTCACGGCTTTCCTCCAGCGCCGCCCCTCACTCCCTCGGGACACGGGTCGGATTGTGTACCATCCCGTTCCTGAGCTGCATCCCCGGGTTCGGCGTGCCTAGGGTCCCGGCATCGGTCTCTAACCCACCTCCTGCTGCCTGAAGTTCAGGCCTTTTCTTGTGCTTTTTTGGCTTAATTGGGGCAAACGATCTTTCTCCAGCCTCCAGTAAGTTAGGAAGTGAGAGGCAATCAATCCATGGGGAGAAAGACAATTTGCTGAGTTCGGTGTGTGGTCCCCTCTTCACTTTTCCTGCCCTGGAGGAGAAATGGGAATGCTTACAGGGTACCTTAGGGTTTGGGGTACTTGAGACAGCCATACAGGGCAGACAGGCCTCCTCTTAGGCATTAAGGGTGAGCTTAGATGTGTGCAGGACAGCAGTTGCCACAGTCTTGTTTTGAGCCTCTGCTGAAAAGCCAGCAATACTTTTCTCAGAAGTCATCATTGAAAAAAGAAAAAAGAAAAAAAGAAAAAAAAAAACCTCTGAGGCTCAGTTTTCCCATAGGTAAAATGGGGACAATAATGGCACTTAATGTATAGATGTTGTCAACAGGGTAAAATAAATTCATACACAGAAAGCTTTAGAACAGTGCCTGGCATTATAAGAAGTGGATATAAATGTGAACTCTCATGATTATGATTGTGCATTTAATACTATTTTGCCATTGTCAACCATTCCTACTTGCCCTTGTGGATAATAAAGGCTAGGTGGGTGGGCCAGGATAGTGCAATAGTTAAGAACATGGGTTTAGGGATCAGACGGAAATGGATTTCATTCCCAGCCCAAGAACTTGCTGGCAGTGTGACCCTGGCTACGAGACATAACCTCTCTGAGCCTTTATCTGTAAACTGGAGCTGTACTTCTTCCAGGGCTGTTGGGAGGATGACAGAAGAACATCCATTTAAAGTGCCCAGTGCAGCGCCTACCACTTAAGCCACTCAACAGAGGACGTTATGAAACGGTTAATGCCATTCTTATGGTCTCAAAGGGGTAACTGAGGCAGAGAGTCCACCTGAGTCATCCTGAAGGATCAGCGGCAAAGTCGGAAATGGAATTAGAGTTTCTGTCTTTGAGGGCCCACATCGGGAAGCCCCTCAGATGACTTGGGGGGTGGGGTGCAGGGGATCAGAAGGTACGGAACAGCAAGTAGAGGGGGCAGTGAGCCTTGAATTCCTAGAGAGATTCCTCTTCTGAGAGGCCAGGAGGAGGATGAGTGTGATTTAACCAGTCACTGCTCTAAGACACTGGAGGGAGAGAACAAAAGATGTTTTATGGTGAGTGCCGGCTGGCGGGGGCGTGGAGGGAGGGAGAAGTGTGCCTTGGGAGGGGGTGGGGAGGGAGAGAATGAAGCAGAGGAATCTGCCTGGGAGAAGAGGCCAGGGGTGGGCAGAATCTTGCTTTGGGATTAAGGAGAAGGGGAGAAAGGGAGACTCTGCAGGCCCAAGAGGCTGTGACATGGTCAGGGGTAAGGAAGATAATGGGCCAGCAGGAGCCTGCTTTAATGAATGAATGACTGCCTGGCCCACCAGCCAGACATGCTAACTGGTTCTTGGCAGGTACTTTGGAGATTAAGTGGTTAAACCTGGAGGCGCATCCCTCAGGCCTCCCTCCCAGCCCGCTGCACCCTGCCAGCATTACTTTTGGAGCTTGAAAGCCTAGATGAGGGGAGGGAGAGAGCTGAATGGGGAAGGAGACAGCTGTTGGGGAGGAACCCCGGGGAAGGGGCCAGATGTGCAGCCTTCCTGCCACATGGTCCCTGTTTGGAGTCACCCGCTTGCCTAGTGAGAGGCCAGGGCACGAGTGACTGAGACGTGGATGTAAAAACAGCCACACCTGCGGAAAATTGAACACACCCCCAGATGCAACCTGGGTGGATTTGGCAATTGCACCTCTGGTTTTTGAAAAGTCAGCTTTTCAGACCTATATTGGGGGTAGGGAGGACTGGAGTGGGGGTTTCTGCTCCCCCTCTGGTCATCGCCATGTATGACAGGATTGCCCCACAGTGTCCCTAACCCCTGGCAACTTGCTTGTCACATAGTAAGTGTACAACAAGTATGTAATGAATACATTAATTAATCAGAAACTATGCAAGGCAGGTATTATTGTTTCCCAAATTCAGTTTCTTTCGCTTATTCACCTAGTAATTACTTAGTGCCTACTGTGCGCAAGGCACTGAAGACACAAGACAAAGAAGCCCCTGTTCTCATGAAGCCTGCATTTTAGTGGGAAGAGCCAATCGACTAAGTCAATAAAGATCGTTTTGGTTACTATTTGGTTATACTAAACTTAGTAGCTTAGAACAACTATTTGATTATGCTCATACATTCTGTGGGATAGGAATTCAGACAGGCATTCAGGGTGGCTTGTGTCTGCTCCTTGCTGGCTGGGGGCTGGAATCACGGTGGGGGAATCTTCATTCACAGATCTGGCTATTGATGCTGGGTGCCAGCTACGACTGCCAATCAGAGCATCTACACTCAGCCTCCTCTTGTGGCCTGGGCTTCCCCACGGCATGGCAGCCTCACGGTTGCTGGATTCTGACATGGTGACTCAGCTCCCAAAGCAAATGTCTGGGGAAGCAGGTCGGGGGCAGGTGGAAACTACTTGGCCTTTTCTGACGCAGCTTCAGAAGTAGCTTTGGTGAGAAGCAAGTCGCAAGACTGCCCAGATTGAAGGAGAGTATAATAAGACGCTAGCCAAGAGGGATTGGCAAGGTTCTAAAGTATCATGTGTGCAGGAGATATAGTTGTGGCCATCTCTGGATTATGCAGTCTAACACAGATAATTTCAGAAGGTGCCGAGGGCTCTGAAGGTAAAACACAAAGATAATGTAATAGAGAGAGCCTGGGTGATCCCCTACCTACAGTGGTTAGGGATGGCCGCTTTGAGGAGGAACCAGGGGACTAGTGATTTGAATGACAAGAAGGAGCCAGCCATGTTAAGACCTGCAAGAAAGGTGTTCTGGGAAGAGACTAGCACATCCAGTGGCCTGGAGGTGAGCCCTTGCACGGTGCGTTTGAGGAAGAGAAAAACGAGCAATGTGGCTAATGCCATATAAACTTGGGGAAGAAGACAGAGGTAGAGAGGTAGGCAGGGGCTAGATCAGGCCATGGTAGGGAGGCTGAGTTTTGTTCCAAGTGCAATGGGAGGAAGAAGCTGGGAGGAAAACCAAGCTCAGTGAGGCTTTCATAAATAATGCTGACAGGGCACAAAGAGACACTTTACAAGAGGAGAATTAGATGCGATACAATCAAGGTAGCTATCACATTCCATCACTGTGTATTTGCAAACATGAACTGAGCACCAGCTCAGAGCTAGGCACCAGGATGCAGGGATGTAGAGATGAACCAGTTCCAGCCCCTGGCTTCATTGTTCCTAGACTTAAGGAACAGGAGACCCTGGCTTTGATCCCCACTCTGGCTTCTCAGCAGAAGTGAACTAGTTCGCCTCCCACCAGACAGAGGTCCTGGTCCCTGTATCCACTCACTGATTCCCAACCCTCGGTGCCCTCAATGCTGTGGATACTGGCTGCATTTCCAGGGCATAAGAAATTTCGCCTTTCATCTCAGTCTTGTCTTCTCTGTCTCTTTCCTGCCCTAAACTGGTGTGCCTACTTTTGGGTGAGAGATCTCCATTTTAGCCCACTTTGGTGAGATGTAGCCTTTCATTGATGCTGGATACCCAGGAAAAGAGAAAGCTGCGTTACTCTCCTGTGGAGAGAAAACCGGCTGCCCCATGGAATGTCGCCATAATTGAACCTTCGCTCCACAGGCCATAGACTTGGGAAAGATGGAATCAAATTGCTTTGGGAAACCTTATGTAATATTCCCTTTAAAAAAAGAAATAAAAGCTTTTCTCGATTTCAAAAAGATATTGCAAATTCATCATCAAATAACTGGAAAACGCTGAGTAAAAGAAAATTTTAGTCATTGTTTTTATCTCACTACCCCTTGTTAACATTTTGATAGATTTCTTTCCATTCTAAAAATGCATCGATAGGTTCTTTAACAAATGGAATCACTTAAATGTACTCTGACTTTTTAATGTTCTCACAGACATTTCTCCATGCCTTATAATGTTTTCTCCGACACATTTCTTTGGGGCTGCTTAGTATTTCATTATCTGGGGCCGTTCCATCATTTACCCTCCCAGTCTGCCCCCGTTGGACATTTTGGTTGTTTCCGATGGGATAAGCAGCATCCTCGTGTATAATTCTTTGGGCACATCCCAGATGATTTCCTTAAGAATGCCCACAAGTGGAACTTTAGTATCAAAGGTATGTAAACATCCTTTTATCACAAAGGTCATCTAAAGTGTACAAAATCTTGTGCTGAAAGTCCAGAAGGGCTTTCTAGACAAACAACTGGCATTCGTTCCCATTTCTCATTCATGTCACTGGCCTCTCTATATAATGTGGTTATCGGCTTGGCTCTTGAGTTGACTGTGCCTGTCCTCAGCTAAATTGTGTTGTCTTTTTGTGGAATGTTCTTTACAGACAGCACCTCTAGCCGTTGTTGGAACGCACACTAGTGCAGACGATTCCTTACATGCCCGTCCCATCTTCAGAGAAAGGCTCCGAGTCACAGCAATGCCACTGCGGGTTTGGAGGGCTTCCCCACCTGCCTGGCGGTACCTGTCACCATGGGACAGCCATGTACCATGTTCATCTGATATTCTTGGAGCTAGCACATGATACTTAATAAATATTATAGGATGCTAACATACCGATGATGGGGAAACTTAGACAAAGAGGCTTTGTGGGAGGTGGTCTTCAGAGAGTGGGAATGTGTCAGGGGCAGTGGGAGGTACCATTTGCAGAGACAGCCCAGATTTAAAATGTTTTAGCCTGTTGGCACATCATGGGGCCTAATTCTTGATTCGGAAAATATAACTACTGGTAGCTGTTTATCTTATTCACCCAGATTTTATGCCAAGGCAGGGCAGCTGGGTGGAAATATGACATGAACTTTGGAAGTTAGGGTGACTTTTGGACAGGTCCCAACCTGCCATTTATCAGTTGTGTGACCTTAGACCTGTCCTTTTACTTCCTGAGCAGTCTGAGGCACATCACGGATGTTCCTCAGTAAATGATAGTGCTGTTCTTATTTGGTGTCAAGTTCGGTCCATGGGCCCATATTCATAGTATGGTGGGAAATCACAGGGGACTTAGCTGAGCCTTTTGCATAAGGCAGTTGCTAATTCCGTTTACACCACTCTGTGGCTTACCAACAGCCTGCTTAAGCCACTGAACCAGGGCTAGGAGAACCTCCGGGACAGGACTTTGCGACCTGGGTGACACACCTTCCAAGTTCCATCAGGGTACCAACCATGTCTAATTTGCCCATCACTGTATCTCAGCATTTGGCATGATAACCAGCACAGAGCAGACATTCACTAACTGCTGAGTGAATAGATGGATGGATGAACTTGGGAAGCCTCAGAGAATCTGGGAACCCCCATAAATAACACATAAAATTGCCTGATTTCATACTCCTCTGTTTTTCCCCACTTGAGAGAGAAACTGTGGCTTTGATCCAATTCTCAAAAGACATGACTGAAAAGGTCACCATTCTCAAAACACAACCAGAGCTACACAGGACTCTAGAGACCACCTAACCCAACTCCCTTACCCTACAGATGAGGAAACTGAGGCACTGAGCTAGCTACCGAGGATTGAGATGAGGTGGGCTTACATGCCTGTGGACTCTAAGAGTGTCTGAGTGTGTAGGCAAGGGTTGCAAACTGGTAGTCTCCCAGCTGAATTTGGCCTGCAGTTGAATTTTGTTCACCTTGCATGTTCCCCCCCGCCCCCAACAGTTAAAAATCAGGCACTTTCATAATACTGATTCTAAAGTATTTCCAGTTTTTCTCGGAAAAATGGAAAGATCTGATAATACTGAGTCTGTATTTCCAGCAAAGGGCTGGAGATGAATGTCCCCTTTAGATGAAACAGAAACTCTCCAGTTACCCTGGCCCCTCCTGGGTGCATTTCACTGGGCCCAACAAATTTAAATTCACGATCCCTGAATTAGGGGACCACTCTGCCAGACATCCTTTGATGCACGCCCACACCCACCATGTACTCAAGTTTAAGTAAAGGAGATCATACTGTTCCTGCTGTTTTATAACCTGCTAAAAACAGGGTGCTCCCCATGACAACAAAGAAAGATTTTCATCATCCTTTTGAATGCCTGCATGGTGCCCCATTGTTAGATCGACCAAGATTTACTTATTTGGTCATCTCCCCAGGGACATTTATGCTGTTTCCCATTTTCTGAGAGTGTAAACAAGGCGTAGTGAACATTTTTGTTTGGACAACTTTGCGAAAGAGTGAATTTCCAAAAGGTGGAATTGTTGGGTTAAAGAATTGGCGTGTTATGACATGTGAGATATACGGCAAGATTACTTTAAGAAGGGTCTGCCCATTCGATTTGGTGTCGATTCTGTGCTAAGCGACTGCCTCCCATCTCTCAGTGCTTACCTTTCTCGAAGTCACGTTAGTTTGGCATTCAAGGCCCACCTGCCATAACTTCATAGTGGGTGGGAGGTGGGAGTCTGGTCTCTCTTTCCATAGACCTTACATAATCAATAACCATTCACAGGTAGCATTGACAACTATTCACTGATAGCACTGATAACTCCTCACTGGTAGCTCTGATAAGTACTCACCGATAACTATCGTGTAGCAGAGGGCTAGGCAGAGGGGAGCAAATACCTTTGCCAGGAGCTGACAGCTGGCCACTCCCTTTCCCACACAGCCCACACCCAGCCTTCTGCTCTTCCGGTTCCCTCACCAGGCTTCTCAGATCCAGCTTC
The DNA here is from genome assembly GCF_902729225.1 of Pteropus medius. Taxonomy (NCBI): domain Eukaryota; kingdom Metazoa; phylum Chordata; class Mammalia; order Chiroptera; family Pteropodidae; genus Pteropus; species Pteropus medius. The sequence continues at coordinate 3,400,397 of NW_024343733.1, read as the reverse complement.
CTAACCGAGCAGCGGGAGCTACATGGATGGAGGTTTAAGCAATGACACAAACCAGAGCAATCTCCTTCCCTTCAGGAAGACTGTACGCAGAGCTTTGCCCCATGAGTCCGAAGAACTAGAACTAACCACTAGTACCATCTGAACTCGCCATGGGCAGAATCCGCCCCCTGAAACCAAAGATGGAAGAGTGGGGAAGTTGTCACCAGTATTCACACGCTCACTTACTCTCCCTGAACGTGTTGAATTGAGCACCTACTATGCACAGGCATTGTGCTGGGCTCCAGGGACACAGCGACAGGACAGACATGGTATCCATAAATGCACAGAATATATTCTGGGAGGCTTAGGGGTGGAGCGAAGGCAGCTTTCCTTTTATTTCTATATCCGTCTCTGTTGTTTGGATTTGTAACGTATCACTTGTGGAAGGAGTAAGATCAAAGAAAGTATTTTTTTTTTAAATAAAAAACTGAAGCCTCTTAGGAGGGAACACAAGAGCCCTAATTCTTCTCAGATGGAGGGAAAACGGAGTGAGCCTCCCACTTCATCTAATGCAGCGATGGGTCTCACAGATCTCAGCTCTCTGCTGTCAGCACCCAAGACTGCAGCCCAGAGAGGCAGGCCCTGGACACTTCCCTTCTCCCCCTCTGCCCGCCTGCCCCCTTCACGTTGTGGTGAAAAGTGGAAATAAGGACTTTTATAAAGGCGTTTCATGAGATCTCTTCAGTGGTGAACTTTGGTCGTGAGTCAGCATGTGAGAAAGTTCTTTATAATAAGCCAAGTTTGAGGGAAAACCGCAGAGGCAGCAAGTGGCTCGGAGGTGGGTGGGTGGGTGGGGGTGGGTGGGGATGGACTTAATATTTTTAAAATAGTTTTGAATGGCACAATTACTCCTTGCAAAAAAAATAAATAAATAACGTAAACCATATAGAAGTAAGTATAGAACGTCAGCACTGCAGACGCCCTTTTACTCCTGTCCCCAAAGTGACTACCCTGGAGTAACTCACAATCTGCAGTATGTAAAACAATAACAATAATAACAACAACAAATGCAGACCTTACTATGTGCCGGACTTCCAAGTGCCTCACCTATGTGAATACTTTTAGCCTTACATCAACACAATGAGGTTTTCATTTCTCTCTCCCCTTTTTCCATAAAAGGAAACTGAGGCCCAGAGAGATTCAATAACTGTCCAAAAGTTACACAGCTTTCATAGGTCTGAATCAAGATTCCAACTCAGACGTCAGGATACAAAGTCGATGCTCTTTACCATTATACTATTTGGCCTCTCTGCCACACCTATTTATATGGAACTACACACACACACACACACACACACACACACACACGTATCCACTAATGGAAAAATGATCTGAGGCCGTGCTATTTGGCCATTTGTTCTTTTCGATTAAGAATCCTGGCCATCTTTTTGTCTCAGCATATTTAGATCTACTTCTTTCTAATGCAAATGTGGCTTAATTTGTTAATCCCATCTCCTATCGATGGACACATGGACATGCAGGTTGTTTCTAAATTGCTACTATTACAAATAAAGGTGAAGGGGAACATCCTCTTGTTCATATTTGAGTACATTTATGTGACTGCTTCTATGGGCTAGATCCCTAGCTTAGGGTGTCCAATTTAAGGTCCCTCAAAAGCATATGTACAGAACCACTTTCTGTTGTGGGACTTGGCACAGGGAACGGTGTGTTTCTGATGTTCATGTTTCACTATGGACACCACCCTGTAACCAACACATAAATGGACATGGGAATTCATCCGTTTAATAGCCCTGGGAAACCCTTAGAGTCATAGGCTCAATGATCTACAGGCGGGCAAAGTGAAAATCAGTTGCTGGTCTTATCTCGTTTTGTAAGAAAATGCCATTCCTTTTTGTGGATGTAGTTGATTACAGCTTTAAAAATGCTGTTCCTCTCACTCCTCCTGATGGGATTGTTATTTTCCCTTTATCTTCTGCATTCAGCTCACATATGGGTACAACTTTAAGGTTTGAAGGCACTGACTCAGATCCTCGTGACTGTCAGCTGATGTAGATGGCGGGGTCCAGTGTCGCTAACATAGATGGTGGAGTCCGTGTTTGTGAGTCACCTCTCTCGTGCAGTAAGAGGCAGAGAGCACCCCCAAACGGCAATCAGGGAGGACTCAGTAGAGGTTTGATGACAAAGCGCGAGCAGGGTTTAGGCAACCAATGAGGGACAATGCAGTACCACGGGGCTGACAACACCCCTAACCTGAAGGGGTGGAATAGGACCTGGAGCCCGGAGAAAGGCAGGGAGCTGAACCATCTCTGGCAGGCACTGTGGTCAAGCTGGGGCCCTCATCTTGCTGTCCCATTACTGCCTTCTGTCAACTAGACCAGGCAGAAAGCCAGGGACCGGTTGGCACAACTAGTTCATACAGGTCAATATCCTGGACTTTTTCTACTTTGGAGGAAGTACAGTGATCTTTCTCCCACTTTCTCTCCTATTATCACTTGGTTTGCATTATTCACATGACAGTTCTTATACCACCTGCGTTAGAGTAATGTGCGACATGCTTTCATCTCCTCTGCAAACTCACAGCCCCTGCTAACTCTCCGGCCTCACTTGTTCCCAGGCCCCATCGCCTGATCTTTGCTTGAGTCTCATCAAGCTCCCGTGGGGTCCTGGCCTTGGCGTGGTCTCTCGTTCCTCTGTGCCTTTCCTCATCCTGTTTCTTTGCCCTTTCCCGCATCTTCTTCCTTCCTTCCTCTCCTCCTCTTCTTTCGGATATCCTACTATAAAATCCACCCTTTTAATGTACACAAGTCAACGGCTTTTATTATACTCACAGAATTGTACATCCATCCCTACAATCAATTTTAGAGCATTTCTGTTTCCCCAACAGATACCCTGTACCCATTAACAGCCACTCCTCAGTTCTTCCCAATCCCCCCAGCCCTGAGCAAACACTAATCTTTCTATCTCTAAAGATTCGTCTCTTATGGACATTTCATTTAAATGGACTCATACGACGTTTGCCCTTTCACGTCGGGCTTCTTTTGGCATCTTTGTATTTATCCATTCATCAGATGGCCGCTTAGGTTGTTTCCACTCTGGCTGCTGTGGTTAACGCTCCTATGAACCTTTGTGTAGTTAATGCTCCTGTGAACCTTTGCGTACACGCTTTTGTGTGGATGTTCGTTTTCGATTCTCCTGAGTATGTATTTTTCCCCTGCCCCGCTGGGTGCCCCATCTCATCCTGGCTGACCCCTGACACCCTTCAGGACACAGCAGGGCTCTGCCTCTTCCCTTCAGGAGCTTCTCCGACTCTCCCTCTCACTCACCATCTCCCTCCCTTTCCTCTGAGCTCCTGTAGCCCATGTTTACCCAGGTTGCATGCTCTTCACATGACACTGTTATTATCAGTGACTTCCCATCTACCCCTGTTGGCCTCTGAGCCCCTCACGGGCAAGAACTATGTCACTGGGTCTGTAACACTTAGTGTGGTGCTTGGCATGTTTGGCAATGAATGAATGAATGAATGAGTGAGTGAATGAGAACAGAGACTGCCCTATGACTCTGCCTTGAATATAGATCTATGAAATGAATAGATGAAGACCCCGTTCCTCATTTGGAGGAGCCAAGAGGTAGCCTGGCAATGTGGTCTCTTTTTGAATCATAGAAGGTGCCTATATAAACATCTAAGTCTGAAAACAGAGAGAGGAGTATGTATGTGTGCACAGATCTATGCTTAGGAAAGGCTGCTGTGTGGATTGAGCTTCGGGGGAACACTAAGTCTAGCTTTTGGGGGAACCTTTCCTCCCAAATCAGAGCTCTGCATCTAGCAGCTCTCCCCCATCCCCCTCCACCTCCTGACACACAGGCTGGCTGTGCAGAAGCCCAAGGCACTGACGTCATCCCCACTGGCTGTCTGCACGTGCCTACTGACCGAAATACAAATCTTTATTTCTGCAGGTTGGTGAAAACCCTGTGTCCTTGGAGAAAGCTGCTTCCCGTTTTCCTGAGGGGGAGCCCAGAGCTTGAAAGGCCACAGTTGGCACTTCGAGAAGGAAGTGGAGAATAAAGACGGCGCCTGGGGCACTAGAAACATTGCAGAATGGGACTGGGGAAGCTCTTTGGATATCCAGCTGCAGGAACAGACACCCCAATGCTATTTACATACAGCTCTCTCTCTATATATACAAAAGAAAATATGAATATTACTACTCAGTGCATGCCTGTTGAGGACGTGGTCCCCGCCCTTCTCTGCACCTGCCGATGTGAACTTTGATACTCTTTCATGTCTGGGGCACCAGAAGAGAGATCCCTACTGTGTATGGAGAAAATCTGCAAAGACTGGTGGGAATTAGCCTCAGAGTCGACTAACCACCTGGGGAGGGATGCTGGTGGAGGAAGAGGCGAAACTGCAAAAGGCAACGTAGAAAGACAGAGTGAGGAGGACTCGAGGCCAGTTCGTAGGGGCCATCTGGGATACCACCACTTCCCGGTCTTGACAAGCCCTAGCCTCTCTCTCTGTACTCACCTAGGTAGATAGCTAGTCCCACTGTCACATCGAGACGAATGGGATGGCTTTTTTCCTGCCGATCTGGTGTCTCTGGTGCTTCACTTACATTTTGCTGGTGCTAAGCGTGTTCTTGCTGGTGCTGCCGTGGTATTCTGCGAGGCCAGGGGACAAGAGAGATGTCTATTTTCTTGTTTCAGATTCTCTTTTTAAAGGGAGGAGGGGAAAGTGCCACTTGAGAGTCTCTTCTTTTTCTCTATGTGGGAACCAAGTATCCAGAGGCATTTTGGAGAAAAACTTGGGGTCTGGGAGGAAGGGAGGGGTTGGCATTCGTGGCATGCTGGTTACGAAGCGGAAAGCTGACCTCATATGTGATTTGTGGAAAGCTGACCTCATATGTGACTTGTTTGCTGTCTCTTCCACCCTCAAAAAAGCATCCTGGGAGTTCAGCCCACGGCCTCCCCCACTCCCCAAGGGGATTTCAGGGCTCAGGTTTTACCGATTAAAGAGCCAAGAAATGGCTATGTTCTGGTTAAGGGTAATTTATAAGCAAGGGACGTTGGGGGAGGGAGCGGGTCATTTAAATGAAATGCACCAGCATCTCACTGACTGACAGAGGGTCTGATCCCTACCCCCCAGGAAAAGCTCCTATTTTCAGAAGTTTCTAGAAGGGCTAAAAAAAGATGTGTGCTGGACTGAGACTTGGCTGCAAAGACTCTTCAGGGAACCATGATTATATTTTTTGCTTTCATTTTAAAAAGTCCAACAAAAACAGGTATTATTCCTCTGTGCGGGGTGTCACACACACTGCCGTTTTCAAAGCTGAGATGGTGAGGCGCCAGGCTGCAGGTTCGGTCATTCTACAAGGCTGGATTTGCAGGTCACCATCCTGTACCTATAGGCGGGGGTCCATTGGGCTGGTTAGCAGACACCTTTCCAGTTCTAAGAAGTCAGCAGAGGGATCAGCCATTATGGCTGACATGGGCCTGAATGGGAATAATCCCCTGTAGGCTTTGCCGAAAATTACCAAGCCCTTTAGAATGCAGGATCTTTCAGCGCTGCTGCAAGCTGGGAGCTGTCTTCCAAAAAAAAAAAAAAAAAAAAAAAATTCATGCCTGATGTTTTCCTAAACAGCCCTTTAAAGAAAAATGCAACCCAAACTGCTGAAGGGGAGTACAGCTCCCCCAACCTGCCTCCCCGGCCCCCCAGACAGCTTGGAACTTAGCAAAGTGAAAAGGAAAGCTTGTTTATGGAGACCTCATTTTATTTCCTGGTTGGAGCCCTCCCCACAGTTATGTTCACAGGGCATGAGTGTGTAGGCACGGTCTGCAGAGAGCGGCAGGCGACATCCCCACCAAGCCGTGAACTTAGAGAAGGCAAATTAATTAGAATATGAAATACAGTCTCTGCTTTTATTCAGACACCTGAGTCTTTCCAGCTCACCCCATTTGGGGGGAGGGGTTTTTCGTTATTCTAGTTGAATGCAATCCGAGCTCTCTGCTGCTTTAAGGCTGCACCTTCAAGACTAGGGTAGGGACACGCTGGCCCCCTAGACACAGGGGCAAGGGGAAAGGTCAGAGAATCCCTTTTTCAAGCCTGACTTGCCTACTAGCTTATGACATTTCCACTGGAGGAGCCAACTCCAAATGCTGGGGTTGGCATTTTGGGCAATTTTGATTTCAATGAAGCCACATTGCTGAGAGAACGGGCCACCCATGACCTCCTGATGGAGCTTTGCAGCCAAGTCCCTTGTACATATTCTCTTGTATTAGAAACCGTGTGTTTATCTAATCCTGGCTTTTTCTTGCACATCATTAATTTGAGTGCACTTCTCAACTGCCCCGATTTTTGACAAGGGGTTGTTTTTAATGCTTGTTTTTATATGAGATCTGACTTCTTGATGGACATTTGTATTAGGACATTGAAGCATGATATATATGTATATATTGTCTCCACCGTCTCTCCTGTTGCATTACTTGGATTGCATGAGATAGTGGGGTGGTTTTTTTTTTAAATATTTCCACAGTGTGCAAAGTGCTGGCACTGTTTCTCCCTCTCTCCCCTCCTTTTCTCCGGCTGCCAAGGAGTCATTGATTTTGATTAGTTTCACTGCAGAGCGTCTGTGAAGAGAGAGAGAGAGGGAGGGAGGCTTTGAAATAAATTTTAAAAAAGACCTCATATCGGGTTTCAGCAGACAGCAGTGTGTGTGTGTGTGTGCGTGTGTGTGTATGTACGTGTGTGTGCGTGTGTGTGTGCGCGTGCACGCCGGTGTAAAGCAGAGGGAGGCCTCTGAGATCATTGTTTAGGTAGCTTGCTGCATAATGAGGTGAGGAGCAAACAGAAGGGCCTCCTCCTTCATGATGGTGCTGATTGTTCTCAGAGGGTGGGGGTCCAGGGGCCATAGGGATCGGAGCCTCCTGGGACTTCAGCATTCCAAAGTAGATCTGGAAGCTTCTCTCCCCTACCCCATCTTCCACTATGAAATAATATCTCTTTCCCCCTTTTCAAATTTGGGTTCCATTTCATATTCCAATTTGGCATAGATGTAGCTTGAGTAACAGGTTTCTTGGGGGAAGCCCATGCGCTTCTTTGGCTGCTGTCCATGGTCCTAGGCCATCACAGTCTCCAAGGACGCAATTCCTATTTCCTTCCTCTTTCATGGAGACACTGGAGACTTCTTTTCCGCTTCTTCCAGTGGTCTCATTTTAAAATTCTTTTCTGTTTTGATGACAATGCTGTCACAGAACAATAGAGCTGTGACTTTGATTTCACAATTTATGTATCCGATCTCTTGTACTCCTAGCTCAGCTATATCATGTTTTGACAGCGATGAAATACCACTTCCTCTCGCTGGGAAATCGGGGGAGTCCTCCTCTGATTCTACACAAGTATCTTTTGGGGACACTGGTTTGCCATTGTGGACTTTTTAAGTGTCCACCTGGTATTAGAAGCTGCAATGTTGATATCAATTCATCCTCTAAATGTTCCCTTAAATCCACCTGGGCCAGTCAGAGGGTCAGAAGCTTTGGTGGAGGTGAGGGAGGACTGGCTAGATGGCCTGGCCTAGTCCCATGGGAGCTAATAGAAAGAGGAAGTTGATGTCAAAGTGTTGTTTTAAAGCTTAAACTGATAGTTTATTTTTGAAAATTTAATCTGTTCCTTTAACACTTGTTTATTGAGCACCTATGATGTGCCACGCTGTGGAATACCATCTGGGAAGAGACTTATTCATCGTGGAGGGGCAGCCCTTTTGCGAACAAATGATGCTAACTGTCCCTTCTCAGTCTGGTTCACAGTTTTTAACAGATTCGTTAGGTCATCACTATGACCCCAAGCCCTACTGGCAGATCGTTCTATAGTATTTATATTTACTGAGCGCCACGCTATCATGAAGGCATTTAGAAAACCTGCCATCTCAACTCATTCCCAGCATGGAGACACTGGTTCTTGCTGCCTCGCACAGCAAGGAGAGCCGCCATTGACGGAGTGCTCGCTGCTCCCAAGCACTGAGCTAGGTGCTCTACGTGTTTCCCCCTCAGTTATTCCTCGGCCCACTCTGCAAGATGGAACTGTTATTATTCCCATTTTACATTTGAGGAAGCTGAGGCTCAGAGAGTGTACGCAATTTAGCCTGAGGCCACACAGAGAGTGGAGTGGCTGAGCCAAGATTTGGACTCAGGCCTGCTTGATACCCCAAGCCCATGAGCTGACCTGTTATGTAGGAGTCCTTCCTGAGCTGGTCCCAAGGCATTGTTAGTTCAAGGGCAAGGCCAAGCCAGGGGCCCAGCGGGAAGCAAGGGAGCCTGACTTAGGTCCACTGTGTGTTGTATCTGGGGACACTGCAGGGCAGGCTGGATGGTTTACTTGGGGTTTTATGTATTTATCTCCTCTCCTTTGTGTTCCTGATTTCTATAAGGTCCCCGAGAGGAGCATCTATTTGCAAACAAGGCCTGTTTGACTTACTTCCTAGGACATGGGAAGCTTTTCTTACCTCCTTCCTGTTCCCTCCCCCACCTGAAACCCCAACTTACTCCCAAGGTCTTTTGCACTATAAGCACCCAGGAGCCCGTGTGTGTGGTGTGTGGTGGGGATGGCTGTGGGATGTCTGGAACCTCAGTGAGGCCTCTGGCTCAGCTGGAGAGGCAATAAGCTTGGGGACATTCCGTTCTGGGTTCTGACCTTGCTGATCCGTTTGCTCTTTTGTAAGAGGAATTTCATACCTTGGAGACGCTTTGTACATATTTGTAATGACTTTATTAAAAAATTGGTTGTGCACTTCTAGCCGAAGACCTTTGTGTTTTCATTTCCTTGTGGAAAGTTGGCCCTCAAAGATGATGGGAGGATCTGGATGCACACCTCAACCTTCGCTGGGGCAGAAGGCCACACACTCACCTCCCTTCTCTGCCTCATATTTGAGAATCTCCCCAGCCTACCCAAGTGAGAGTTGGCCTAAACAGTACCCTTGGACTAGGAAACAGATCAGGGGAACCTGCCCAACAGTTCAAGGTCAGTGCAGAAAACCATCACTTATGTATGTCATGGTGTAGGTAAGCCGATGAGCCTGCAGACTCATGTCTTCAACACTTGGCAAATGGGCGATGGGTGGGTGCTCTCACCTAGTCTGAGATGTACCAAAACACCAAGTTCTAGTCTCTTCCTAGGAATGGTGGGTTGAGGATAGGTTGTTTTTCTAGAAAATAGATCGTCTTTTTCTTTAGGGACCCGCCCCTCCCCAACTCAGTCCATGTGACTTAGAGCGGTTGACTGCATCCTCCCGTCCACCTCTGTCCCCACCTCCTAAGCTCAACACCTGACCCAAACCTGGCCAGCCAGCGCTCTTGAGTCCCAAAGGCTAAATTGATTGGTTTGGGGACAAACTAACGAGTCAACTAAAGTGATTGCTTTGGGGACAGACTAATGAGTCAACTTCTGACTCCTGCTAGAACTTTGGAGAAGCAGAAGCTCTCTTTGCTGGTCTTGGGAAGCTGGCAGAACGTAAGTGCAGGGCTGCTGGAGGCTATCGTACCACCAGATGGGATCCAACAGCCTGAAGATCAAACCATCAGAGGAAAACAGGATCGAGGGCTGAAAAGCCACGATTCCAGTCTCATCGTGGGAGCCCCTGAATCCAGCTATACCTGCAGCCCTTACTGTTATACGAACTAAATAAAGTCCTTTCATTTTAGCCATATTTGGAGTTGGTTCTCAAGTAATTGCAACCAAAAAGTTCTGCCTGATGAAGTTCTTGTGATGGCTTCATAATGCTGCCCTGAGAGGCATAAATTGTCACCTAGTGCTATTATAGCTGACCCTTGAACAATATGGGTTTTAACTGCATGGGGCCACTTACACGCGTATTTTTTTTTCAACAAATACTACAGAGGTATTTTCTCTTCTTTATAATTTTCTTAATAACGTTTTTTCTCCAGCTTAAGAATACAGTATAAAATACATGGAACATACAAAATATGCATTAATCAACTGTTTGTTATTGATAAGGCTTCTGGTCAATAGTAGGCTATCGTAAGTAGTTAAGTTTTGGGGGAGCCAAAAGTTACATGTGGATTTTCCACTACGCGGGCCGTTGTTAGCCCTAACACCTGTGTTGTTCATGGTCGATTGTAATTGACGTTTTAAATATCCATCGTAATCTGGCACCCAGAAAATCTTTCTTAAATCAGCCTATACATTCGGGTCCATGCGACCTACATGTAGCTAACCACTGTAGTGGGCACTGTGGATGCCACGCCCAGATCCCTTGTGATCTCTTCTACCAGTTCTGTTTCATCCTGCACCTTGTCAGGTACTTTGTGGCACCTGACACATTCAGAGGCTTGGGGCATCCTCGGTGGAGTGCCTGGGTGCCTGAGAGGTCCCTTCTAGCAATCAACCCATGGCTAAGGACTTACAGTGTGGAGTACAAAAGCCGCAGGGTAGGACAAGCTCTGAGATGCAACAGAGGCTCCAGAACGCCCTGTGGGATCCAGAGGAGCTGCACCTTCGCCCTCTTGTTCGGCCTCTTGCCCTTCTCTCTCCTGTTCCATTCGTTCTCTTACTGGCTGATCCCTGGAGGACGTCCTCAATACATCACGTGACACACGACGCGATCTGCTGTGGGGGACACTCAACAGCAGATGGCCGCTCGCTGCACGAAATGCTTCTTTGCATTTCTCCTTCGCATTCCTCAAGAGGAAACAGAAAACTCAAGACCATGAATCTAAGTTTCGTTGACAGATGATATTTATTGGCAGAATGGAACTTGGGGACATTAAAAACACCAAAGGTGGCTCTGTTTGACCTACGGCAAAAGTACTTAAAGATTCCAGGACTCACTTTACATTTCCTCTTTCCAAGCCGAGTCTTAGCAGCCTGGAGGTCTCCAAACGCCTCTCACTCTCTCCTCTTAGGAAGGTGGTAAAACTGTTACATCCAGGCCCAAAGCGTGCCTTTCTATTCCCTCACACTGACTATGCTCAAGGTCTTCTACATCAAGACAGCCACTTCCAAGACTTCACGGAACGTGGGTCAGTGAATCACAAAACATTAAGCACAGCGTACTCCAATCTGATACTTGATTCACTCTCCTTAAAACGGAGGAGATTCAGAGGCCAGACAGGTAAAGCAGAGTGGCATTGTTTTTCCTTTCCGATGGGGACTCTTGGCGTTGACACTTGTGTCGGGGAATATGTATGTGCAGCTTGATGTTTGGAAAACCCTGAACTGGCTGCTGTTCCTCCCTAGAGCAGAAGTTAAATCCTCCTACCTGGAAAAAAAAAAAAAATCCTCCAGACAGGACTTTTCCCTGGAGGGTAGGGGATGAATAAATAAAATCCTAAACTCAATCATCCCACCTGCTCCAGAGTGTCTCCCACATGTGATACTCTGTACAGTATCAGGGACGTGGCTTGTTATTTGCAGAATGTCGGAGAATTTTTTTTCGGCGTGGTATGAATGTAACTGACCAAACCATTAATCAACATTGTTAATTTCCCTGGTTCCAGCAGATAATACACTATGCTGCGGAGAAATGATTTCCCAAAGTCATGCGGAGTTTAGAACCAGAATTCCAGGCCTGATTCCCAGCAGACTGCTGTATCTGCTCCATCACACGCTGCCGCTTTAATAAGTCTTCTCCAGCCCCAATTTCTCATGCCTCCTTGAAGGCATCTGCAAGAAGGGAAATCTTTCTGATAAAAAACCAGTTGCAGAAGCTCTTGGGGCTTCCTCTTGGTTCCTCCTCAAGGTGGGGTGAATAGAGCAGCCATGTCCACTGAGCCCCTTTTCCCTCTGCTTCCCCTTCTGACTTGACTATTCAGGCAAGTGGGATTGTAACATCACGGCCATTGCCATAGTAACAGAGCTTGAAAGATGCCACGCTGCCCTGGAAGGGATGTCTTGCTGGGTACCAGGAAAGAGCTAGGGATGTCGGGGAAAAGAAAAGATCCTGGCTTGATAGCACACAGGGACGAATGTCCTGAATCTCTTGGGGGTGGGGTGGGCATGTTAACACTGGCTGAGCGGAAAATGGCCGCAGGGCTCCCGCCATCTCTCCTGGGGCTTCCTTGCCAATCTGCTCACTGGCCACCCGGATTGCTTTCTGTGTCATGTCGTTGGTGCTAGAACATTGTGCTGAGGCTGACAAGGAGAAAAGAGAGTTGGGAGAAAGCTAGAGCAGGCAAGATTCCAGTGGCTTCTATGTGACCGCCCGTGCCATCTCCTCCCAGATTTCGAAGCAGGGAGGGAGGCTGTGCTGTTATAGGGATTAGTAGCTCTGTTATAGAGATTACAGAAACACTGATCGTTGCTGTGCTTTCTGCCACCACCCTGGCTTGTGGACAAATCGTCACATAGATTGTCCCTTTTGCTCTGAAGGCTACCAGGAAAGAGGAGATGTCCCCAGGGGCTACTGACGAGCCTGAGACTGTGGAGAGAGGAAGAGGACAAGAACAGAGGGAGGAGAGAAATACAGATGGGCGTGGAAATCCAGCGGGGTCTGTATCTGGGCCAAAGCTGACTCTTCTTGGTACCCGCACATGACTGAGCATCCCAGCCCAGAGCTTGGGACTCTGTCTTTCTGTGGACCCAGACATAGTTAGACTTCAGGAGCGAGCATTCACCATTAGCATTCTCAACGCAGTATGAACTGAACATGCTATGCATCTGGGCCACCCATGGGTATCAAAATCACCTCCTATGCTTTAAAAAAAACCACATGTGCCAGGCCCCACACTTGCAGTGTCTGAGCAGCGGGTCACCATGGGGGTTATGAATGCTCTGAAGCTAGATAGGCCTGGCCTGGAAACTCGGTCTGCTGCTGCTAGCTGGGTGACGCCGGTGGACCACATTGAGCTCTGCGCCTCAGTTTCCTCAGGTGTACAATGGAGGAAACAACAGTTCCCCCACCCCTGTTGTGAAGACCACGTACAGCGCCGTGCCTGGCTGACTCTGGTGTCTAAGTTTCTGTGGGGATAAGGTGGGGCCCAGCGCTGGTGTTTGAAAGACTTCACAGTGACCCTCGCCTGCGGACCCAGGCCGCCTGGGGGTAGGCAGCGATCTCGAGGCCCCTCCCCAGTTTGCAGCATCAGATATTATTGGGTCACCTCGCATTAAAATAAGCAACAGGCGGGACTTTGTCCATTCCTGGTTCCTTGACTCGGAGGGCGGAGGGCGAAGGGCGTGGGAAACCGACCTGGGCAGAGACCGAGTCTGAGTTAGGAGGCTTCCGGATTGCAGGAGGATGCGCACACGCTATGCCACTGGGCAAGAGAAGAAAGTGAGGGTGGGGAGCTCGAGGGGGGGTGTGCGGAGGTGGCTTTAGGGGAAGAGGTGGAGAAAAGCAGGCAGGAGGCAGGACGGTAAGCGCTGACAGCCTGCTTTCCAAAACGTCCCCAGCGCTGGACCCGACAACACTGACCCGCCGTCATCTCCCCGGATGTGCCGCAGCTTCAGCCCTAATACACCTGGAAGTGTGCTGAAGTGGCCCCGTCCTTCCAGCAGCGCAGGGTGTCCACGGCAACGGAGCGACACAGCGGGCAGGTGCGCTCGCGGTCCAGCCAGAGGCAGAGGCACTCCTCACAGAACACGTGCTGTGGGGACAGCGACGAGTGCCACCAGAATCGCAACCCCCGAAGGCCCGCGACGCGCATGCCCACCTTGGTCTTGGGCTGCAGCGGTGAACAAAGCAGGTGATTCTTGCCCTCCCGGAGCTGGCACTCTAGTTGGGGAAGACGGCTGTCAAAATAACCTCTAAAATGTGAAGTGTGTCAGTTGTTTAGGGCCAAGATGGAAAAGCAGGGGTGCTGGCGGGGCTGGGCCGCAGGTGAAACAGGGTGGCCTGGCAGCACTTCGCTGAGACACTGACATCTGAGTCAGACCTGAAGGAGGGTGAAGAGTGAGCCCTGGTGATATCTGGGAAGAGAGTGCTCCAGGCAGAGGGAACAGTAATTGCAAAGGTCTTGAGGCAGGAGTGTGCCTGGTGTATGGAGAAATAGCAAGGAAGAGTGTGGCTGAGCCTGGAGTGGTCCGTGCGAGGGGGAGATGAAGCCAGCGAGTTGATGGGGGTGGGGAGATGCAGACTGAACAGGGTCTTGTGGGCCACTGCGAGGACTCTGGCTTTTATTGTGAGGGAAGAGGGGAGCAACGGCAGGGCTTTGAGCAGAAGCATGACTTGATATGATTTTCATTTTTAAAAGACCCCTCTGGCAGCTGAGTGGAGACCAGACCGCAGGGGTCAAGGGAAATACCGCGAGACCAGAAACATGAACGGGTTCCACCGCTTTCCAACTATTACTTGGACGAGTGATTTAACCTCCCCGTGCCTCAGTTTCCTCATCTTTAAAATGGGGATAACAGTACTCTCTTCATAGGAAGATTAGCTAACATTAAAAGCACTCAGACGTGACGATCGAATGCAGGATGTGATTCCTGACTGGATCCTGGAGAGGAGAAAAATCCTAGCTACGAAGGATATTTTGAAGACAATTGGAGAAATTTGAACGTTGGTATTTTTTATCAATTTTAAATTTCCTGGGTGTGGTTATGGGAGAGAATGTCCTTGTTTTTAGGAGATGTATGCGGAAGTATTTAGGGATGAAGAATCAAAATGTCAGCAACTTATATTTGACAGGTTTAGGGGGGAAATTATATCAAGAAAGGCAAATGTGGTAAAATGTTAATGGTTTAACATTAATATTAATGTTAATGTGAACTAGATGAAAGACAAAGGTTGTTTATTCCACTATCTTTCAACTTTTCTGTAGATGTGACAATTTTTTTTAAATAAACTTATTTATTTCAATTAGTTTCAAGTATACAGAACATCAGTTAGACATCTATATTATTCGCAAAATGATTTCCTCAATTGCTCCCTCCCTCCCCTGGCCCTCCACTTAGTAGGTTTGAAAATTTTAAAAATAAAAAAGTTTGGGGAATATGTTAATTAAAAACTGAACAAAATGTTTTATTTTATTTTTTTAAGTAATAAATAAATAAATAAGGCAATTAGAACAACATCTGGCAAACAGCAAGTGTTCTGTAAGTGTTGGCTATGATACAGTAATAGTTATGATTATATTCTGTCTGTTTAGTATCTAATGGACGAGTTTGATCTGGGAAGGCTTCCTGGAGGAGGAGCCACTTGTGTTGAGACCTGGAGGATGTACAAGAGTAAAGAGGAGGGGTGGGGATAAAGTTTTCCACTTTATACAAAGTGGATATGGGCTGGAGAGAAGAGCTGTACGAAGCTCCTGAGATGGGAAGGCATTTGAGGCACTCAGGGACAGCTATTGTGGCTACAGTGAGGTGGGCAGAGGGGTGTAGGGGAGAGGAGGTGAGCAGGCCATGTAGAACTTGAAGGCCATGCCCAGATCCTGGTCTGAAGGGCAGGACCCAAGGGTCAGCGGGCCCAGCAGCTGCCCATGAGGGCACTGACTGTTGCTGTTGCATTCCCACTGCTCAGCCCCAAGCCTGCAGGGTAGGGGCTTTGTAAATGTAGCTGACAAATGAGTGTCAGATCAGAGGGGAGATTCTGGAGATCCCAGGATGATTAATAGCTGGTCTGTGCCCTTCAGGAGCTCAGTCACCTCCTCAGAGAAATAGGCAGGACAGAATCTGGTGCTAAAGTAAGAGAGTCAAAGAACACAGGTCTACCCAGAGCCAGTCATGATCCTGGACCAACTCCGCATCCAGAGAAAGGGCGGAGCCCCTACAGAGGAAGGGGAAGGAGGGGCCCTTCCAGGCTGGGAGTGCAGGACGGGGTGGGTTTATGATCAGTGGGGAATGCAGGCCTCGCTGGGTTGTTGTTGGTTCCCTGGCTGTGTCCCCTGGAGCATGGAGTTGGGTGAGGAGTCCCTGGGGTTGGATGGGCTATTTCGTTCTCACCCGCATTCCATCCGGACTCCTGGGGTTTTTTTTGCTCAAAGAATCAGAGCAGGTTCTCGGAGTTACAATAGAGCTACTATTTCCTCACCAAGTGTCTGTAAGGATGGAAACAGGTAAGGCCTATCACAGAGTATCAAGTGTGAGGCTCCTGGAAGCCCAAAATCAATAGGAATCCCCACTATCATGCCCTCTTTCTTTTATACCATCGACACTCAAAACAAACACACTCAGAGTGGCCAAGAACTGGAGGGCAGTTTGTTCTCTAATCACACTCTGATTCTTTTTGGCAGGGAGTCCTTTAAGCTGAGTTTGTGTTCAAAATGCCTTTTCTCTGACTCCCATGGCCTGGCAGGGGGCATGCCATAAATACTGTGGAGAGACTAACTGGGCAGGTGCGCTCTGGCTGAGCAGAGTGGTCTAACCTCTGGTCACGCTCAGTGTCTGCCTGACTAGTTTCAATGGACAATCTGCTTCCCAGGCCCTGGCTCTGGGGGGATGGGGCTTAGGGGGCGGGCGTGAGTTACACACTGATCTTAACTTGATGACCCTTGGAAGAGGAGACAAGATGTTCCTTTAGCCCAGTGGCTCTTCATCCATCTGTCCTTCTGTTCATCTATCTACTCGTCCATCCATCCATCCATCCATCCACCCACCTACTCGCCTATTCACCCACCCACCTGTCCATCCATTTGCCCATCCATCCAGTCACCCACACACTTATACCTCCACCCACCTACCTTTGCACTTACCCACCCACCTCTTTACCTGGTCACCATCCATCTCCATCCCAATCATCCAATCATCCATCCATCCATCCATCCATACTACTCCTTTCATCTCATTCCATTCAGCCCATTCCATTCATCTATCCATCACATTTCATCAACCATCCATCAACTTCCCATCGATCCAATATTTACTAACTCTGCTGCTAAACAAGTTAGACGCGGTCACCACTCTCAAATTGCTTATAATTTGGCAAAGAGGAAAGAGACCTTACACAACCAGTTGCCTAGTTAACTATCTGGCTGAGATAGTTAAACTGGGATAAGTGCCATGAAGGAAAAACACAGAGATCTATGCAGCCATATAGCTGTGGGGAAGCAGAGTCAGGGAAGCCTTTATTGAGCAAGAAACATTTGACTCATTCATTCATTCATTCATTCGTTCGTTCATTCAATGCATTTAGGAATTAATGAGGACTTTTCACCTACAGAGGTCATCTCTGCCATTCCGGGCCCGGCTCACAGCAGCAGAGCGAGACCAAGACATGTGTTCTGCCTGGCCACGTTTGGGGGCTTCAACCACCACTGGGTGTGGCTGTTGCTTCTAGATCTGGGAAGATGGTGTCGATCCCTCCCAAGAATTCTGGTCCAGCTATGGGAAGACAGCATGGTACCAGGAGAAGAATGGGAGAGAGACAAACAAGACTGAGGCTCGGAGAGATCGGCAGAAAGGAAGAAGAAAGACTTTCACCTTGACATCATGTTCAAATAATCGCTGCTACTGAGAAGGAAATACAGATGGCTCTGAAGCATATGAAAAGATGCTCAACTGTGCTCATAATTAGGGAAATGCAAATTAAAACTGCACCGAGATAGCGTGTGTCACCTGTCAGATTGGCGAAGCTCAGAAAAGGCTCGATAACGCCGCGTGTTGGTGGGGGTAGGGGGGGCGGAGCAAGAGGTCATGTCGCATGCCACTGGGAGCGTAAATGGATACACTCTTTATGGAGGGCAATTTAGCAGTATCTGTCAAAACGGTACAGCCTGTGACCTAGTAATTCCACCACTAGGAATTTATCCTACCAAGGGCTCGCACACGTGTGAAATGGAAGGCGTGCCAATAACGGCTAATATTTATTGAACCCCAACCATGTGCCAGGCGTAGTTCTCAATGCTTCAGTTGAATTAACTCATTTAACCCACACGATGGGCCCAGGCAGGTGCTAATAGATCTCTCGGTTTCTGACCTCTCGTGACGGGACACATTTGTAATAACAGAAGATTATAAGCTACTAAATGCCCACTGAGAAGAGAATGGTTAAACAAATTGTCGTCTAGACATAAAATGACATGACATGCAAATAAGGAACAATTACTTAAGACAGAGTTTCAAGTCAAAAAGGGAAGGTGTAGATTGCAGCTTGGGTAG